>NC_047665.1:59252308-59527308 GCF_011762505.2 Arvicanthis niloticus | reverse complement strand
GAGGATAGCAAATTACGTTCCTCAATGGTTTGTTTTTTAATGTAATTTAAGAGCAAATTTTAAAGTCTTCACTTCTAAGTTTCTTGACCCAGATGTAAGCCAGAAAATCTAAGCATTTCCATGTTTCTTCCTATTTCTGACACTCAAATCTGCACAATATCAAAACTTACTATATTGATACGTACTTTTAAATAACATGCATAACCCTGGATGATAATGCCAATGGCGGTAATATTTCTATCTTTTTTTCTATAGTATTAAACTATAATCTAAAATGTACAGGCGACAGGTACTAATTAACAG
Source organism: Arvicanthis niloticus (assembly GCF_011762505.2). Taxonomy (NCBI): domain Eukaryota; kingdom Metazoa; phylum Chordata; class Mammalia; order Rodentia; family Muridae; genus Arvicanthis; species Arvicanthis niloticus. The sequence continues at coordinate 59,527,005 of NC_047665.1, read as the reverse complement.
AAGCAAAATGCACATGCACTCAAAGAAGAGATGTCCTATGGTCTTCGGAGAGCTAACCTTGAACCCTCATCAACAGCGAACAGTCACGCATGTAGAAACGTTGTAAAAGGCCAGTTCTAAAGGCAGGGAGAGAAGTTTGCCTCTGGAAATTTACACCGTGTTGCAATTCCTCCCTGTCACTGAGTAACAGGTACTGGCATTCCCCAAGCAGTTCCAGTCAGAGTGTGGAGAAATACTTGTTGAGTTTAATTGGATTGAATTAAAAATTGTCCTTTCAAAGAATCAAGTTGGCATCTCAAGTTCAAGGTCTCCAAACGACATAGGCTCTCCTTCACTGCTCTCTAATGAACCCCTAACTAGTTATAGATAAAAAGGGATTAAAACCACTCCACAGAGCACTTGCTCTAGTCTTTCATTATCTGGACTACAGAAGTCTATGATAATTACGCTGTACCATAAACAAAAGAAGTTTAATCCTTGTACTTCCTGTTTAAGAAATAAACATCAAAACGTTAAGATAGGGACCAGTCCTATTAGAATACATAATAACACCTGTCAGGCAGCAACTTTGAAGGAAGTCAAGACTTCTGACAGGACACTGAAACTCCAACCCCAAACAACCGAACAGCTCTTTGACACAGCGCAGCAATCTCAGTCTTGCTGCTGCTGGGCATTGAATAGTCAGTTTGCAGAGAGAAGCATCATCAGGGTGGATAGGGATGCGGTTATTCCTTGTTATAAGTATGGCGCGGAGGTCATATATCAGGCAATTATACCTTTTCATTATAGGCTAACCCCTCACAGCAGGGAAGCCACGCTTATGACAGCATTAGGGAGACAAAGCCTTCTGCTTTTTTTTTTTTTTTTTAAAGGAAAAGCCAAAAAAAGAAAAAAAAAAGATTAAAAATTAAATTCATTTTCTTACCAGCACGTTGCAGCACCAACTCGCTCACAGGAATGTTGCTTTTACAGGTTTCTCTTTTAATTATCCTGGAAGCAGGGAGACAAGGGAGGGGGGGGAGAGGTAGAGAAGAAGAAGCAGGGTGGTTAAATTAGCGTGCTGGAATCTTTTCAGTTTGTCGCAGAGAGTAGAAAAAAATTTTAAAAAAAGGAAAAAAAAAACTCAGTAATTTAAATTTGCTCTCAGTTCAGGCTGCACCGCTGGGTACCGCCCCTTCTTCCCGCTGGGTTCCATTACCTGCAAGGCTGGGACTGACTGCCACTGTTCAAACACAAAAAGGCAGCCAGCATGCTGGGACCATTCTGTCTGCTGTTTGGGTCTCACTTGTCCTCTCAAGTGAGCATCACCACCGGGAAGGTGTTCTGCAGCTCCTTTCCGGGCACTCCCATGTCATTCCTTAACATGGGAGCTGATCAACCGTAGTTGGGGTTTGCTTACAGTTTGCTTTGTTTTATAATTCCACCTTTATAACATTATTTATTGCAATTATATATTTACTAATATTATTTATCTTCTGCTATCTTTTGCATTCCTCGCTGTCCCCTCTCCCTTGCCCCAAATCATACTATCTCCTGCCTTTTCCTTTACATCACAAACACGAACACATTTATGAACACAGCAGAAGACATGTCAAAATTATAAGAGCTCTCATTTCTCTTTGGACTTTTGGATTTTCTTTTTTTCTTTTTTTTTGAGCCTGCAACGTTAAGATATGTTGTGTGAAGGCATGCCTATGACCAAGTTTCTAAAAGCACCAGAAACTTCTAAGAAGGATGAAACATGGAAACAACTCTCAATTATCAAATTCAAAATGCTTATCTTAATGTTTATGAAGTGTGTAAATAACTTAAGATCACAGAGCTAACCTTGGTACATACTGAAAATTTAAACCCAGATATGGAAACCTTTCGAACTTGAGCAACAGTAGCAAAACCTGATGCTCAAGAGAGCATGTTTCAAGTTTGAAGCACAGAAAAAGTGTAAGAAAAGACATCCCTCTTCCATGAGTAATTATATAACCTAAGAGGACTGTAACAGACTTCCTATTGTTATCTCTCTGATCGGGGAGTTAAAAACTACTTTGTGATTGACACTATTATAGCCTGAGTGTGTTCTGGGTCTTCTACAGGTATGTATCCATCTCCAGCCTTCCTTTCATACTATAATATGACTCAGCTTCTCCTTCCAAAGTTTCAAGCTGTCTACTCCTTTGTAAGGACCATGATGATCTGTCATGCCACAGAGCCAAATAGCAGTTAGGGAATAAAGGATGCACTGAGGGCTCAGGAAATAGCCCAGTCAGCAAAATGTGTCTTTTGCATGATAACGACCAAAGTTTGACATTTTTCATGTACATACAATAAGCCATAAGGTAGGCATGGAGGTACATGCTTGTAATCCCAACAGTGGGGAGTCAGAGAAAGAGGACCCCTGGGGCTCACTGACCATGCAGGACAGCCCACTTGACCAGTTCTAGGTAGGGCAGCAAAAGATTGTTTATAAAAGCAGTAAGTGGACTATGTCTAAGAAATGGCAATAAAGATGTTCTCTGGCCTCCATATGCATGTACATACCTTTAATTGTGCACTTGCACACATAACGTATGTATACATGTATGTAAGCACACACTTAGACACACACACAGGTGTAATTATACATACTTTTGTGCCATTGGCTGAAGACATAGAGGAAAATTACTCTTTATGGAAGAATAGTTTTTAATGTTCTTGATAATTTTTTCTCAATTATTATTTTTTTCTTATCCCTACATATCTTCTTATCCATTTAAGTGGATTCTAGAATTGTGTAAGGTCAAGTGTGGGCTGCTTTCATACAGTTTACCTTTTAAAGAAGTTACTAATTGTGTAAATTAAATAACATGATTTAACTTCCCAAATCAGTAGAATGTTAGCTGCATGGCAGATATTATCCTGTTACTCAAGGTCCATCCTAAAAACAAACCAATTAAAAATGGAAAAGACTGAGGCGGCAAAGAGAAGGAAGTGAAAAAATGAGCAAGAATTTTAAAAAGCAGTGTCTTTTAAGTATTTAAATATTTATAGCCACTTTGCTAATATTAATTACTTCATATAAATGTGAAGAATCATATATTTAGACCATTTTAGGTAGTATGTGTGCATACCACATATATAGTAGAACACGTTGGTATATATTCTGAGTATTTTTCTTTAAAATAAAAAAAAAGTAATGATTCTAGTAAATAATATTATCATGTTTATTCATTTGTGTATTAATCTTAAAAAGTCCTGACACTGAACCTTAGAGAAGGGACATTTTTGTTGAGATAAGGTTTCCTTGGTCTCAGAAAAAATTATAAAATATAATTTTAGTAGGTATTTATCCCTGTCACTTCTGAAGTCATCACTAGATGCTGTAGGGATGAGACTTAAAAATATATTGCAGTGCATGTAGCCCTGCTGAAAACCCATCCATTTCAAAAATAAATTTGTACTGAATTAGGAAATTGTGGGTGGTGAAAGACATCCATGTGGCCAACAAATTACAGGAAAGTGTCTTAAACACCAAAGAAGCTTGTTGGAAATGTATTAGGCTTTTATTTCATTCTTGGTTCTTGAGAAAGGATGATGGAGTAGCCTAGGCTGTTTCCAACTGCTGATAGTTAAACTTCACCTTCTCAAGTGTTTAGATTAAAGGCATATCTAGCTTTTAGACAGATTTTACTTGTTTGTTTCCTTTTTGTTTCCTTGTTTTTTTTTTTTAGATATAAAGGCCTAATGTAGCTCAGGTTGGTCTTGAATTGGCCATATTGCTAAATATGGCTTTGACTACTGATCTTCCTACTTCTGCCTCCCAAGTGCTGGCATTACAGGTTTGTGCAACCACATCTGGCCTGGATATATTTTTAAGAAAATTCTTTAAAGCTGGCCATGGTGGTAGATGCTTATAGTCCCAAAAAGGAAGATCATGAGTTCAAAAGGAGCCTGAACTACACAATGAGTTGAAGGCAAGTAGTGCTACAGAGTGAGAACCTGTTTCAAAGTCAAACATTATTTAAATGTTCAATCCCAAAGGGACTCAACATCAACCAGGGAAATGAGAACAGCAGTTTTATTGTTTGGCCTTTTGGACCTTGGAGTACTGCCTAATGCATGATATTATGTCTTAATGATAATAATAGTCACTAATACATTTTCCCTTCAATAGAACTCAGAGAAAATTTTCACTTTCATGTACTACTAAGCTAACATAATTAAACCCTATAAGCCATATAGCATGGAGATATTCATCTCAGTCTTGACATCAACATACTCTATTATTTGGACTCACAGGCATTTTTTTAAAAACCACATCTTCATGGTTATAGACCAGTTTTATTAATTTATTATAATATATGATTTTTGAACCACAAGTAGAGACATAAAAATACCAAACTCCTGATTCTATGGTGATTTTTACAAGTAGATTTTTTCAGAATAGGTAGAAAGAGAATTGTGGACAATTTCACTTTATGTGATTTAGGCTATAAAGAAATCAAAAGGAAAATTGATATTTGGCCTAGAATAGAACAGAGAGAGACACCTAGGCTGACAAACTTCCACAGGTCATTTCCTCCTGCGGCCATATTCATATAGAGAGGGAAACAGGCTGGAAGCAAACTGCCTTCAGGTTAAATTCAATTGTAAAGTAAAAGGTACCCCATGTGCATGTGGCCAAAATGGGTAAACTTTGTGTCTCTGATGTTGGCTATATGTGGTACATGGGGTGTCAGCATTTTATTAATATCTAGATACACAAGACACAAGGCGAGAACATTGTCAGCTGTAGAACTGAAAACAGAGACAAAGAACAAAATGGCTTATAGAAACGTTCAATACCCGGTAAAACTGGCTGCTGAAATTTCACTCAGAAAAATGGACAAAAGCAAATTCACATGAAAGAGAAGATTCTAAGTGTATATGAAATAATAGGTAAGTACCTTTGAACAATGTATGGTGTCCAGTGTGGCAGGGGCTGTTCGTATCATTTTAAAGGAGAAATTTTATTGCCTCTTGCATGGCTGAGGAATTATTTTTTGGGTACCCAAGTAATCAGAAATGGGGTGCATCCCCAACATTCTTTTTAAACACAGTGTTTCAGATCATGTGCTAGGCAGTCACCAATACTGGTCTGAACCAACCATATTCTGTCCTGGATTCAGGACTTGACTCTTAGCTGTTAGTTATGACTTTCTTTAAAGTAGAATCTTAATCCACTGATGAAAAGGAAGGCTGGCCCTCCCATCCAGCAGATGCTCAGCAGCATGCTTCTGCTCGACTCAGCTTCTGCTTCCTGATATTGTTAGTAAGGCTGGATATAAAGATGTGCTATTTTGGAACTTTAGCAAAGGAATATAGCACTGCATTCCAAAACTCAGAATTTCTTTTCAAGCTGTTGGTAAGAAATTGCTTTTTAGGGCAAAGTGATTTCTCCTAAGCCATGATTTTCTACACTTACCAGAACTGGTGAACCCTACTATCCCTTATGTATAGTTTCATTTGGGGGAATTTCAGTAAGCTATAGTCAACAGTGATCTAAAGATATTAAATAAAAAATTTCAGAAATTAACAACTCAAATGGTTAAAACAGCTTTTATTATGGCTATTACTATGATTGTTCTATCTTACTACTAGGTATGATTAGGCTCTTTTTCTGCCCTATGTATAAACTAATTGTATGCGAGGGATACAATTAGTATAGGAAAAGCCATAATTCTATAAGATTCAACATCCTCTCTGCTTTCAAGATCTACTAGGGACCTTAAAATTCTTCCTATTCCATGACTAAAGGGAACTATTATATTCAATGTTTTCAAAACCAATGAAGAAAATCAGATGGAACAATGGGTAAATAAGATTGCTCTTCAGTCTTGAAAATGTCCTTTGTTTTTGAAGAAATTTAACAGTTTCTTTTAATTTAAAGCCACCCCAACAAATGGGGACATCAGGTATAGCTGACATTGACTCTCAGATATCTTTGTCATCTAGTTAGTAGCTTTCACAGTGGTTTGTTCAGAAAACAGAGAAGTCTAAAGATTTGACTATTTTGACAAAGGCTTCATAATCAATAACTCTGCCTTTTATCCTTCTACTCTGCTAAGTACAACAGGATACAAGTTTCTAGACTTCCCATTCCTTACCAACAAAATTCACTCTATCTCTTGGGGAAACAAAAAACAAACAAACAAAAAACAAACACAAGAACAAGCTAAACCAAAATAGGAGCCTTTCTTGGATACTGCTGTGAAAATAGACCAACATGCTGTTACATAAGAATATTTATTTTTTATAAGCAATTCGGTCAACATGTAGGCATTCTGGGCTTAAAGGAACATGTCAATAAAAACCTGAGGGAAGATGTTACATCTAACTTTCTAAGAAGTTGGTGGGTAGTTTGGCTTTTGGTTTGTTTGTTTACCATAGATGCAAGGAAGAGCCAGTGACATAGGCAAACCAGAAGTAAAGCACAATTACTTATATATTATTGGGAGAAAAATATGCTCACAACTAAAGAAGTTGAACTGGCATCACTTATTTTAATAACATATCAATGTGGAAAAAATGTTGTTTTGCTAAAAAAAAAAAAAAAACAACAACAAAACAAAACAAAAAAAAACTTAGGGTACTTTATCAAGAACCATAACCTAAAAGTACAAGATGAAGCTTCATATTTTAGAGAAGAGGAAAAATAAGGACAGAAAAAGCAAAAAATAAACAGGGAGTGAAATTAACATTCACCATGATTCTGCATTGTGGCATACACACCTGATATAAGTAAAGGTGATGGATTTCAGCTTCTCAAACAGCAACAAAGAAGAGGATATGGCCACCTACATGTGCCATACTGTTTATAAGATGAAACCAAATTCTTTGTGGCTGAGAGGTCCAGCCTTTTAGGATGAGAATTGGAGACTAATTATATAGGTCATCACAGAGAGAAGAAAAAACAGTGTATTTAGTAACTTTCTCAACGCAAACATTTATACCTTTATCTGTAGCAGGCCCGATGTATCATAAATACATTCAATTTCTTAAATCAGGCTTGAAGTAGAATTATAATTTTAGCCTGAAAACAAAATCATTGAATTCTTCACCTTAGCCTTAAAAATAGATACCATGTATAGAAAGTGGTTAGTTATCAGTTAAACGATATTAAGTAACTAATTTGTTCAATGCTGTTCTCTCATAGGTGATACACCTAAAAAGAAGACATTTTCTTTTACACTGGTGGAGCAAAGAGAAGTTCACAGACATCAGCAATAGTGAGCAAGGAGCGGTGATGTCAGAAAAGTGGAGCCTGATATATGAATGACATTCTCAGCTGTTGCACGAGGAACCAAGATGGCTACCAAACAGAAGTAACATCTTCAAGACAGGGACAATGCTCCCTAAGTGAAGAAGGAGGCTTCCCCAAAGGAGCAATCATCACACCTGTGGGGGCAAAGTGGACATGTTTGCTCCTGGGCCTCATCATTACTATCTATCATGCCTAGAGGAGGGCAATCTAAGCACAGGTTAAAGAAATCCCTAGGCAAAAATAATTTCTTCATAAATATTGATGCATTGAAACTCACTTTAACACAGTGAAGGGCATTTATCAAAAGTTTATGACAGGCATCATATTAAATGTAGAATCTCAAGCATCCCTACTAGGCCAGAAATTATTTCTAAGGGGCTTTGATTATCCTTGTGGAAGAGGTTAAAATAAACAGACAATCTGTAGTTTCTATAGGAAGAAAATCTCTACAACTTGTCCTTTCGCTTCATGAATAATATATTCATCGATGTATAACAGTTAAGAGAATCTACCTGTAAGCAGTTTTAACAGATAGAAAACCAAGTAAACTCATGCAAAAAAAAAAAAAAAAAAAAAAGCAAGTATTGTCTTGTAACTCTGCAGTAACCATGAAATTGAATGGAATATGCTTTGATGTCTTGAGTAATACTTTAAATGAGATATATAAGATATTAGAATAATGTATAAATGTTATTAACTATATTAACATGCTATAAATGTTATATAATGTTATAGAGTCAATTTAAATTATCTTGTAAATGCAATCTAATATTTTTATATTCTTATTATTTAATAAAAGTAATTTTAATCAAAATCTGCTCTTAGAACCCAGAAATTCATATCCATAATATGTTGTTTGAGGTATACTCTGACTCTCACTAATATGGAATATGTTTGAGAAAATATGTGGAAAAATCCAACTATTCCCTAACAATATGAAATTACTTCTTCAGGAAGCATAACCTGTTTCAATGAAAATGGACAAAATAAATAACTGCTATAACAAGATGTAATGAAGACCAAAAGAGAAGCTATTTTAATTGGGAAGACACTCCAATCTCAACATAATTCAGAGACTAAGTGCGGCATTTCTTTCCCAGTTGTGGACCATAATGCAGGGCAAATACAGAAGACATCCAAGTAGAAATACAGAGCTAAGAACTGTAAATCCTGAAAGCAGGGTTATAGAGAAGGCGCATCTCAGAAGCACCTCAGCTTCAAGGGCAGAGCCTCGTATTCAGTTTGATGCTCTCAAAAAAAAAGCATCACAGTCCCTGTGACATGAAAAACAAAACAAAACAAAACAAAAAAAAACCCAAAACCCAGAGAGTTCTAGATTACCCCAAAGCTGAAATTTGTAGGTGAAGTTTACTAGAAAGAAGGAAACCACAGAGAAAGAACCTGAGATGGTAGATGAATTCTTGGTTCAAGGCCGGGGTAGGGTGTGTGTGTCGGGGGTGGGGGGGTTGGTGGGGGCGGGGCGAGTTTTGCACTCATCAGCCCGTTATAGCTGCTGTCATCAGCTCAAGAGTGGAAATTAAAAGTTCACTGAGCTGGGAAATACTGATAGTCCAGGGTAACCAGAGTTAGCTCTTGTCAATACACCAGCCACTGGGCTGATAAATCAGTAAACTGTTAAGTTAGGAGTAAAAACTACATCTGAAATATTTATTAGTCATCTTTTATAAACACCTCAAACTAAGTTTGACCTAAATCTGGTAGCTGTGCTAGGCAATTTCATGCCACAGAAACAAAACTCAACAAAATACAACTCACTGCTCCAGGTTTACTTATTGTAACAGATCATTCACAACAACCAGCATTCTTGACTCTACTTTCCACCACATGAGGATAGGAAAAAAAAAAAACAAAAAAACAAAAAAAAAAACAAAAACAAAAACAAAAAAACAAAACAAACAAACAAAAAAACAGAAAAAGATTTACTCAAAATAAAGGTAACAAAAAAGAAATCATAGGGCAACAAAAGATAGGGGAAATAGAAAACAAGTAGAAATAGCCAAATATGCCAATGACTACAACCAAGCTGGCCTGGTTGGCTTTATTGTGATAAAACACCATGATCAAAAGTGACTCAAGAAAGACAAAATTTATTACAATTTATAGGTCATAGTCCATTATCATGGGAAAGCAGGCCAGAAACTCAAGACAAAAAGCTGGAGGAAGAAACTGAAGCAAAGACCACTTGGGAATGCTTCTTAATGGCTTGTTCCCAGGCTCATACTCACCTAGCATTGTTACAGAGCCCAGGTTTATTACCTACAGCAGGGTAGGCCATCCTACATCAACTAGTAATAAAAAATATAGCCCACGGACATGCTCACAGGCCAATCTGATGGAGACAATTCCTCAGTTGAGTTTCCTTCTTCCTAAGCATTTCAAATTGACAGTCAAGATTAGCTATCACACAGGCATGCCAACTAAAATGCAGATATTGTCAGACTATATGAAAAAGTAAGATGCAAGAAAAAGAAATCAACAAGAGATTCACAGGAAGATCTAGTGAGAACACCCTACTTCAAGGATGAAACAAGACACTTACAACCGATAGACAATGTATTGTAACCAGCAATGTAGGTTTAAAGGTAAAGTACACAAATAAAAAGGCAAGATTTTGTATTTCTGAAAATGAAAACTCAATAAAACATCATAACAATCCTACATGTGTATTTGTCTAATGAAAGCACCCTGAAAATATTTCAAAAACTGACAGAGATAAAGAAATAAGAAATTTCAGTTAAGAGTTGCCAATCTTGAATGTTCTCTCCAAAATCGACTGAATAAAAAGAAGAAATTAATGTAGGCATAAGGATCTGACTTCTAAATATTAAACCTAGTAATCTTTCTTCTGAGGTGCTTATGAAATGGTCACAGATACATCATATCCTGGATTATAACAATCAACTATTAATACATTTGAAGACTGATAAGAAAAATGATGCATTTCTTTCAGATCTTACCAGAGTAAAACCTGATTTACAATTCAAAGGATACAACAAAGCAGCAAAGATGGACAAGTTTCTTGAAAAACTCAGTTTTAAACGACTGATGGAAGGAATGAAGAACCTTCAAACTGTGTATTTGCATGCATGTTATTTATGTATTTAGTGACAAGGTTGCCCTTGAATTCATGATCCCTTCTCTTCAGTCCCCTAAGTATGGAGACTTACAGATATAAATGACCATAATGACCCAGAGACTATTACAGTAAGTAGACTTGAAGTAATGTATCTTTCTGTGATGAAAAGCACATGTATGAAAATATTTGTGATGCCTAATAAGATAATAACAACATCTATTTTTACAAACTGCCCTGGTATTTGTAATAACAACATATGACATATGAGATTACTCTCAGTTATGTATTTTAATTTTAGAATAATACTAGCTGGGGTAAATCAACTACAAAAATTTTGATTTGTAAGTTGCTAAAAATATTCTGCCTTTGATTCCAGCCATTTATATATCTCTTTAGAAAAATCACTCCATCATTTTGTTCAGTTTTCAATTAGAATAATTGTTTGAGTTTCTGTATTGTCATAGTTTTTATTGTGTTGGTAAAAATAGACTTGTATTTTATAAATATTATTCTGAGTTTCCTTTCCACTTTTTATTGAAAATAGATTTTTTTCCTCACATAATAAATCCTAATTACAGCTTTCCCTCCCTCTGCTCTTCCCAATTTCTCTCTACTACCCTCTCACCTGGGTTCACTGCCTTTCCGTCTCTGATAAGAAAACATACAGGCTTCTATAGGATGATAATATGATCATATAATTTTATTCATATAATATATACATAAGAAAATAAAACAAAACCAACACATCAGAACTGGGCAAAACAAACAGAAGGAAATCACCTAAAAGAGGGTTCAAGAAACTGAAACCTACTTTTTTACATACTAAGGAACCCCACAAAAACACTAAAATGAAAGCCTTAATATATATACAAAGAATTTATATGTTAAAAAAAGAGGGGGAGAGAAAACATACATGAATAAAATAAAAATTTTAAGATCAGGTAAAGCTCTGATACAACATTAAGCGACAAGGAACTCCAAAGAAGCTACTGAGTTAGCCTTCTGTTTGCTATGTAGTGCTGGATATGCAACCTGCCATTAAGAGTAGTTTGTTACCCAATTAAGACTTCATTGGAAAAAAACTAAATTTTTATCTGAAAGTGGTTATCATTTGGAGATATTTCTAGGTTAGTGATGGGTATGTGTTCCATTTCTTCTTTCATCTTTAGCACTCTAACTGATGCAGATGTGTGTAGGCTATGTACACGCTGCTGCCTCAGTCTCTAAGAGGTCATATTGATACACAGGGCTTTGTTTTCTTGGTGTCCTCCATCCCCTCTGACTCTTACACTCTTTATACAGGGTTCTCTGTACATTCAGGGGAAGTATTTTATGGACATATCCCACTTAGGGCTGAGTGTTCCAAGGTCTCTTATTCTCTGCATAATTATCTGGCTGGAAGTCTTTGTATTTGTTCCCAGTTGCTGCAGGGGAAACTTCTCTGATAATGGCCCAGGAAGGCCCTGTTCTGTAGGTATTGCAGAATGTCATTAGTGGTCATTTTATTCACTTCATTTATTTTTAAAGACCAGTAGTATTTGCTTCTTAGGTATGGATTCAAGGTGGTGGAGGGGTCCTGAAGTCAAATCTGATACTTGTTTTGAACTACCATTGCACTAATATATCTTGTAAGCAGTACACCATTGTAGATCAGGTTTTGTGGCTTGGTTAGTGTTTATGTTTCTTGTTTTGTAGTATAGAGAATACCTTTCTGTATCAAAGATGCTAGAACATAGGGGCAAAGGCTCTATCTAGGTACCAGCTCAAACTCTCCATGTTCAACGTGTTGTTCAAGGTGTTTTCTCTATCAATGGAGCCTTGCTGTCAGTTTGTGGAGAGCAATCTATACTCTTTGCAACAGCCTGGGTTGTTTGGGGGGTATGGGAGTTTTTTAATCACTAAAGACTACAGAAAAGTGTCTTATTGTTATAAAATTTCAAACTTAAAGGTGCCCTGCTTGTTTTTTTCTATTTATAATGTTGAGAAAATCTATTACCATTGTGAAAACATGTAATGATTTTCACATAATTCCTATACTTTTCAATTAGATTTATTTCTCAATAAATTTTGTCTAAGATTGTGAGAAAAATCATAATAAAAAATAAGAATAATTAGAAGTAATTGAAATAAAATTGATATTGAGCAAATGAAATAAATCAAAACACATTGAACATAGTATTGTTAATTGAGGAGAAAGTTTATAGTATTTGCAGCATTTATGCTAGAAGATTAGCAAGCAACAAAAAGTAGAGAAGACGATAAATAAAAAATTAGAAACCATTCAAGTAGAAAGAAAAATAAGACATACATATTTAAAGATGAATAATAAAAATATAATTTTGTCATACAGTAACAATACAAGCAATAGAGAGTGTAATTAGAATGAGGGAAAGCTTTTAAAAAACACTGAGAGAATCTATGAACAATTTGATGCTCATTGATTAGAAAACCTAGACTAAATCTACAAAATTTTAAAGGCACATGAATGACTCAACATACTAATGATGAAATGCTGAGCCAAAGTAGTTTTACAATGACCACGGAAATAAAAGTATTAAATACACTTTCACGAAAATTCATCTGCCCCAAATCTCTTTACCACTGAATCCCACAAAACTTTGAAGGAGAAAGTGTTTCCAATTTTATTCTTTCTCAGAAAATGATAAATATTAAAAATATTCTCCAATACATCCTGCAACCTAAATCAATCATTACCCGAGGTCCAAAATATCCAAATCAAACATTGAATAAAGTGATTAAGTCACATCTGTATGAGGAATGTAGTCACCACATTAATTTGAAAATAATTGTATCTGATTTTCTTAATATATATTAAATTCATTCCAGCATCTGTTTATAGTTAGAAAAAGAAAACATAACAGTGCTATATAATTAAATGTAGCTGGTAAAGACTTTTAATGATGAAACTATAAAAGAATTCTTAACAAATGCTTAATGTAACTCTATGAGTACAAGAAAGACTTGGGATTAGGAGAATTAGGCTTCAGTCTTACTTCTAGAGGCTATGCTTGCCTGTTAAACACGTGTGAAAAAAAAATAAGCATGCTTGGAGATCAAGGTGGAACAGCATTCATGTAAAATTGTCATCACCATACATGAACAAACATGATACAAAATAATGGAACTAACAATATCACAAGAAAAGAGTCTACTATAGCTATTGTAAGACAAGAATGAAGAAAATCATTTAGAGTTGCTTCCAGGAAACTCCAAATTTATAAAGAGATAAGTCATGTTCTTGAACCCCATAGGCTTGTTAGTATAAAGATTTAATTCTTCAAGTCAATTCATAGGTTAAGTGATACTTGTTTCAAAATTTTATAAGAATATAATGTTGATATTTATTGTTTCTAAATATATGTAGCACACTCAAAGACAAAAATCTATCAGCATTTTTTTGTAATAACTATGAGGGGCATTTTTGTTTGGGTAATTCACAGATCAAGTCTTATTAAGCATTAGGTCCAAGGGATATAGAAATTGGTGAACCAAACTAGAGAGCTTAAAAACAGGCTCATCCATATGTGAAATCTGGTATTCATTGTCTCATCAAGTTTGCCATAAAATGGGTCATTGATTTCACAGTTATGTTCTGTAGTTACCTGTGGATTTTAACAGGCTTGTTGTAACAGGGTTGTCGCCAAGTGGCTGGCTCATCTCTTGGCATTACAGTATCACATTAAGAACTCAGGTTTTCTGGGGCGGGGGATGGGGAAAGGAGGATAACATCTGAAAAGTAAATAAATAAAATATCCAATAAATAATACATTAAAAAATTAAAGAACTCAGGTTTGGTCTCTATCATTGACTGCATCAAAAACTCAGAGGCAGAACATTGGTTCCAGAAAACCAGTGTTATTGAACTCATATATAGGCTTTATCTTCATCATTATAATGACTGTCACCATGTAAGAGAGGTAAATTCAAAGGGTCAGCACCTACTTAGTATTCACCACTCTCCTGGCTTGTCTCTCCTCCCCAGTAATTGAGTATTTCTACATCTGGTAGCTGTTGGTAACTTACTTACTGGAGTCCATAGTAGATGGTTTTTTGTCTTTTGTATGTCTTTCAGTCTAGTGGTTTCCAGGCTCTGAATAATCGAGTTATTGTTTCTGACCAGATATTAATGTATTCCCCCTCCCTTGGGTTTCTTTATCTTCTGTCTAAAAGGGACAACCAAGACTTCTGTTTATAATTATAAAAAGAATATGCTCATCAAACAGAGCTCTTCAGGTTATTCCTGAGACAGAGATGCCATAAAGCATTGGACCATTCTCTCTTTATACTAACATACTGAGCTAAGCTATTTTGTAATTCAAGACTTAGTCTTTCTTTCCTTTCTTCTTTTCCTCATTGTTTTAGGAGACCTTAGTTTAGTATTGGAAAATGTTCATGAAAGCATTGGGTGTTGGTGCTATGGAGACCTTACATATTTCTTTTTATAATTTCAGGAGTCATTTGGACCTACTCAGGACAAATTCTTATTCTTCAGTATGACTGACTGTGACTGTACCTGGTAAACATAATTTTACCAAGCCTATTACATATGCACCATGTCTAGGGACTCACTGTCTACTGGATGAGGCAGCATGCTAACAGAAGCTTTATAAACACAAGGCAGTACCTTGTTTATTACTCTACTGTTCTATGTAGTGACTTATCTATTGGAGATTACTAAAGGCTTTACACAGCACTTTACCTGATATAGTCACTACCAGCATCATTGGATCTGACAGATCATAAAATCAGGACCTGTCAGAAAATTCTCTGTTCTTCTATATGCACAAAATTGGCAGCCTTCTTGGTCCCTCAGTGAGGGGATCAGAATGCTATGCATAGATACAGTATATGCTCTCTCAAAAATACAAAGAAACCTGTGAAGTCTGCAGTGGTATTTCCCTTTGAGTAATAAAGAGTGTACAGTTCAGCAACTGGCCTTGTTTCTGTCTGATGAGATATATCACAGTATGATCCAGATTAACAGAATCTTAGAAATGTTATAAAAGTGTAGGGTGAATTTTATAGGCATATGTGTCCTATCTGGCATGCCAAGTACCTTACCAGAACATCTGGATCACCAGAGCCCTGGCATGTGTTATAATCAATATAATGTAAAATGTGAAGCTCTGTAGAGTAAGATGACCAAAGTTGAGGGATGGGGCAGGGCATCAGAGAGTTGATAAGAATAGAGAGAATGATGGTTTTGTAGTTTATTGTCACCGTGCAAAAACAAACAGCTCAGGGTTCTTTCCTCAGGAACACTGAAACACTTTCTTATTTAAATTGACTTTCTTTATTTCAAGGGCCCTATAGCCAGCACCTGAAATCTGCACTATATACATGTTACATCCACAGAGATTAAGTAGTGATATCTCCCAACAAAACATTTTTCTATATTGTGCATCAACAGCTATATTTTGTCCTGATATCATTTGTGAATGTTCTAGACCTGTTCTCAATGTAGACATACAAGGAGATTAGATTTTGGCCTTATTTTGAGACACCTTCTCAATGTAGGCATACAAAGAAATTATATATTTGGCATTATTTTGAGATAAAAGTTCTTTGACTTGTCTCAGGCAGGAAAGCTTTAATGAAAATTTATGATAGTTACTCTGTGTTGTAACACTAAGTCAAAGAAATAGAAAGACATGTTAGATTCTCTTTCCACAATAGTTAGGGATAACTAGTAGTTTTAAATTTTTATTATTTTTAATACTAATTAAATTAATTTATTTATTTATTTAATTAATTTATTTATTTAATTAATTTATTTAATACTAATTAAATAGTTTATTACTTATAACAATTAAGAATTTATTATATAAAAATATGACATAAATAATTCATGTAATAAATAATATTAAATAAGATATAATAAAATTAAGTACTTTATTATTAATACTTAAATAAAACTGTGGATATATTTTTCAAGTTATAATATCATTTTCCATTTAAAAGGGAAAATAATATTGTTTTACATAATACTTATAATTTTAGACAAAAATCTCCTGAAGTCTTATAGTCAGAGCATATAAAATTATCAATTTCTCTGATGCTTTTGGATATTTTAGATTTATGTTAAGATAAGATTTAAAATTTGTATTCATTTATTCATTCATTTACTTATTTCATTTTTTAGGATATAAGGTTCCTCGTGGCCCAAGCTGGCTTCGTATGTATAACGCTTAGCATGTTTAAATTGTTCTTTCCTTTTGGTGCCTCACCTAAAGAGCATTATTCTCAAGTTATTTTTATTGTATATGTTTAAAGTTTGCATAATATTTGATATATACATTTCTACAATGTAGTGATTACTATAATCAAATAGCATCTCTCTCACACTAATCTCTTTTTGGTTATAAATATATATTTTTATAATTTCAAGGTACACAATCCAGTATTTGCTGGCTCTTAGGTGTCTGGATTTAATCTCTTCACATGAGCTGAATTTCCCCAGTTCTTAGTCCTTCCTCTTCCTCACAACCAGAATTCCCCTCTCTTTCACTAGGGTAACATCTTCCAGGCTCACACCTAACTTTGTGACAGGATTCTCTTTCTAAGTCTGAATGCCATTTCACTATACTCACATACTAACATAATAAAATATAAAACAGACACACTTAAAAAGATGCACGATTATCAGTGCCCAAAATGTGTACAGAATTTCAGTGAAAAATACTCCAGGATTCAGGGACAGGAGTTTCAGAAGTTTTAAGTCACAGGTAACACACAAAAAGAGAGAGGCAGTATTCTTCATGTAAAATAAAAGACCATGATTCAATTACTATTAGGGGCCTACCTCTGAGCACATGTTCTCTGTCATTTTCATTAAATTATCAACCCCTTGAGACTGTGCTCCTCTTGCTGATGTATTTCAGAAGTTTGGCCATCTTTGATATTTTCTTGTTGGCACAAACAAATTAGACTCCACTGGCCCTCAAGGAGCTGCCTTAGAGAAGCCTGTTAGATACAGCAGCTCATGCAATTCCCACTAGTTCTTTGGAGATCTCACTCTAATAATATAATTTGATCCCATGGCTTGAATCAAAGAATAAGTCATTATTCTAGTGTAAAACTGTATCTTCTGATATGCAAAGAGACAGATCATCAACTCTGAAGCTCTGAAGAGCCACTGGTGTGAGTAAGAAGATGCACGGGCCTTTAATATCTGTGCATTATGAATTTCTAATAGACCTACTTTTCTCTAACACATCCCTGTAGGAATATGGCCTATTATCATATATTTGAGACATATCTAAAATGGCATCTATACAAGAGAATGTTCTACTGCATTAAATTGGGGTAATTTTAGCTGTTTTAATAAAGAACCCAAAACATTCAATACTTTAATCTTGTTAAGGTTTATTTCTTGCTCAAATAATGATGATGTGAACATGTATTAAAACATCCATAACTGTACTCAGAAGGTTGTACTTATACATGCAGATATGCGTAACAATAGTACTTTGAGAGTGAACTGGGAGGATACAGGAGGAATTGGAGGGTAAGAGGTAGGTAGAAATGATGTAAATATGGTACTTGTCTTAGTTAGGGTTCTATTGCTGTGAAGAGACACCATGACCACTGCAACTCTTATAAGGGACAGCATTTAACTGTGGTTGGCTTACAGTGTGATAAGTACAGTCCATTATCAATATGGTGAAAAGCATGGCAGTGTCTAGGCACTCATGGCTCTTGGGGAGGTAAGAGCTCTACAGCTTGTTCCGAAGGCAGTTAGGAGAAAACTGACTCCCTCATGGTTAGAAGGAGGGTTTCACTGCCAACTCCTACAGTAACATACTTAATCCAATAAGGCCACACTTACTTCATCAAGGCCACACCTACTCCAACAAGTCCACAACAATAGTGCCACTCCCTGCGCCAAGCATAATCAATTCACCACAGTACTCATATAGGAAATTCTCAACAAATCTAAAATAAAATTATAAAATAAAACTTTGCTCCAAACTGTGATCCAGGGGCTTATACTCTTGTCCAGGATCAGCTTCTGAGTATACCTCAGGGCTATAGAATGTTCTTCACTTAGACAATAGAAACAGATGGGAAAGCAGGAGAAATCAGGAGACAGCATACTGTTAATTTATTTGAGCTGCAAGCAATGTGATCATCAGGTGGCTGTTACTGTGGTCACTGTGCAGGGTTAGGTGAGAAATACAATCCATGGCTATCATACAAGCCCTTCCCAGGATGAATTTTATCATGGAAGAGAAAGGCTTTGATTATAAAAGCTGTCTCTTCTCCATTCTATATCTGTGCAGTCATCTATACAAGCTACTTTTGTCAGTCTCAAAGGATGCCCAAGTAAGTTACTAAAAAGATGGAAAGATGTATTTTGGCTCATCAGTTTAGAGAGTTAGGTCTTTTATGGTGTGGTCCCATGTACTTGGACAGAATACAGTGGCAGAGAGTGTGAGATGGAGGAGAGCTATGTACCTCATGGGCATATTTAAAAAAGAGAAGAAGAGAAAAGAAGAGAATACAGAAAAAGGGCCAAGGCAATATGCAGCCCAAAGGATGTTACTTTCCCTCTCCCTGTGAGGTACTTCCTCTAAGGGTTTCACTTCCTACTTTCAACTCTCAATAATGTAACCCTATAACCCATTCCCAATAACCAATCAAAGGACACATTCATTCAATAGCCCAGAGACCCATGACCAAATTTCCTCTGGAAGCACCATCAGAGAAACTCAATAAGATTTTTTAATATTCTAGACATCTTGTAACCCATTACTTTGGTAAGCAAAATTCACTAAAGCTTTAGCATCTATTTTATGCATGCATGTATGTATGTATGTATGTATGTATGTATGTATGTATGTATCTATCTATCTATCTATCTATCTATCTATCTATCTATCTATCTATCTATCTATCTATTCATCCATCCATCCATCTATTCATACACACACATGCATACCTTTCTGTCTGGACAACTGTTGAAGCAATGATTTAGGTGTTAGGAAGTATGTGCTAGAAGTGCTATTTCGTGATAAGGTCACTGTTGTAAATTAGATTCTCTCACATGGGTTTTCACCAAATTTATTAAAGGAGAAATTCAATTCTTTGCTGAGTCCTGTGTGAAGACTGACAATAAAATTTTCTCTGGTTTTGGTTTGTGAATGGCACCCATTGTATTTATTACTAAAATAGAGAGGATTGCTGAAAAAAAAAAAAAGATTATTAAACTAGGCAGCCTTGGATGGATTGATATGAAGGTCTCTTTTCCCAGCAGACTGCTTCTAGTTTTGATTATTAACTCAGAGTTCCTGTTTAATGATGCAAAGATGAACATTTGGAGTTCTGATACAAGATACTAAGAATTTTGAACTTCAGCTTCTGTCTCTGCAAAATGACAAGTTTAGACAGAATGATCTTTATTCTACAAAATCTGAGTTGTATAGAAACCTAAGCTAAAGCTCCTTTAACCAGATGCCCTTGAATTCTACTTTTTTGTTTTGTTATCATATACTCAGTGATAGTGAAACTCAGATGTAAGTTTAATCTACTATCTCCTCAGAGGAGAGCCCTTAAGTATGCCTGTGAGGGTTATGTTGACTAGATTACATGAATCAGAAAGACTTGTCTACTATGAGTGGTGACATTCCTTAGGCCCTCAATTGGACAAAAAGGATAAAATATACTTAGTACAAGCTTTTATAACTGTTTCCAGGTACACATCTAGCTAATGCATTGTAACTAGTTGCCTCAAGCCCCTGATACTGTGACTTCTCCACAGTGATAGACTATACCTTACAACTGTATGCTAAAATTAGCCTTTCATTTACACGTTGATTTTGATAAGGTACTTTTATCACAGCAACAGAAAAGTAACCTATACACACGTTGATGTCTATATTCATATCAAATCTGCTCAAGCAGGCTCTCTAGTATATGTTATCTGTTAATTTGTTATTACTTTCTTCATCTCAGGAGCTCCGCTATAGAATTTCTGATCATACGTGTCTTGCTAGAGTACCTTCTGCCAATCTTTCCATATAGTGAATGTGTCTAATATATTTCAAACATAATCAGTTCCTTAAGGTTTTTAAGTAATAGTTTGTGATAGCAGAATTGTTTAACTATTACAGCATACCTGCCAGGTAGGCATCAGTCTTCTTTTCAAATCTAATTTAACATCCATGAATGTGATCTGTTCGATGGGACCATCTGGGTTTTTCTTTCTTTTTTTCTTTTTTTCTCTTGCCAAAGACATTGCACATTTTGGCAGCCTCCCTAAGTATACTCAACAACTTGTGCCAAGTACAGTTGGAATGCTTCATAATTCTGCACTCTGAAAAACAACTAAACCAAACCCAAATCCTTGTAAACTGCTTGCTGATTGGTGGTAATCCAGGCAACACTGCCTGCTCAGGTTAAGGGGAAGAGTCAGGTAGTATAAACCAAAGTAATTTATCATCAAATCCCAACAGACTACCTAGCAAAACTTAACCTCAACTCATAATAGTGAAATGTATGGGATCATCCTCACAAGAGGTATGTCCCGATTTCCATGTAAATAATAGTTACCTACTTTACACATGAGATTTGGTGCATGTCTATGAACAGATGAGTAGTTCAGGAGAAGACATGTAACTCAGAATGGTTGAAGCTCAGATCTTGAAGGGTAAGACTGAGTTTAAGATGTTAACAGTTCTGAAGTCACTGAAGTTATAAAAGAAACAGTTAGGGTTGCAGGTTACCCTGAGTTGAGGCATATAGTGTAGGGGATGGGGGAAGTAGAAAGTATTGCTGAGAGCTAGAAGAAGGAGGGAGGAAGGGAGGGAGAAAGGGGAGGGAGGGAGGAAGGATGGGAGGGAGGGAGGGAGGGAGGGAGGGAGGGAGGGAGGGAGGGAGGGAGGGAGAAAGGATGGGAGGGAGAAAGGATGGGAGGGAGGAAGGAGGAGAGAGAGGAAGGAGGGGAAGGAGAGAGGGAGGGAGGAACGAGGGGAGGGAGGGAGGACAGTCAGAATATTGAGATGAAGATAGAATTCTCATGTGCACCTGTTTCTATTTTTTTGGCCCAATCATATTTCTTAAATTTTAAATGATCCTAAATCATTTAAAAAGCAATTCCCTTCTCCTTCTTTTATAAGTAAGTTATACAGTTGCAAATTAATATTAATTTATGTACACAGGGGAGAAACACATATAATATCTTTCTAATCAACACGAGGCTTGACTTCTATGCTTGCCAAAAGAAGCTAATGAAAAATCAAAGTGGAATTGCTTCCAGGATTGTCCTCAGTGTCGGGTCAATTGTTCAAATGATGACGGTTTTCATGGTTGGTATGATCATGACAGGATTTCTCCAACCTGTACAGTTCATCCCAGAAGATACTTACATCTCTAAACTGGATTTTTGTCATCTCATTTAAAACACTGACAAGAAAACAAATGATTGGGCCTCGATACTGAACTTCCTTCCAAGCTCTCTTTATGCTTCTTGTACTTCCTCATGTAACAGAAAATTCAATATGCCTCAGCACTAAGCACAGAGGATGGATTCAGAAACAAGCTTAAAATAAAACGTTGCGAGTTTGAGTCCCTTTATCAGTTTATTCAGAATGTGCTAAAAGCATGACAGCCAAAAAGATAGGTATCCTGCTGATTTCTGTCATCAAAAATTCACTGTATCACTGACAGAGCTTTTTAAAAGCATCTCTCTTGTTTCTCTCATTCTCTCACTCATAGTCTCTCTTTCTCTGTATGTACATATACACATACATATAAACATACACACACACACATATATATGTATATATATATATATCATATACATTACATGTATCACATGCCTCTACATCTAAATATATTTCAAATTCAAATATATCATGTATATATACACATACATGTATGCATATATGCATATATATATGTAAACATATACATACATATGTATGTACATTCAGCCTCCTTTGTGGTCTATCAAAGTGTCTTGATACTAGGGTATAGGAAAAATTACATTCAAAATAGATAGGAGTACAGTTTGTGCAATATTATCTGACTAAAACTTCATACAGACTTTTAACCCATCAGTAATTCATATGTAGTACATTCAGAAAACCCCATAATATTACATATTCTGTTTAGTTTACTGAAATAAGTGTACCTTGTTTTATACTACCAGATGCTTCACAGGAACATGGTCTTGTCCTGGTCAGTTAACTTATTTGATTATTGATCAGGATTGTAATATGAAGAGATAATGCCGTCCTGATCTACAGCTCTGCATTGAAAATTTGGCTTTAGAAATCCTGAATTGTTTACCCTGAGTCTTATTATTTAACCTGTATGAATCTTATTCTGCTCCTCTCAAAGAGTATAACAAATAAAATTTGACTTGCAAGGTGGTTGCAAAATAAAAGACAAAGGCCAGCATCACATCTGTAGGGGTCAAGAACAGTCACAACTGCAGTGTCAAGGATTCTGTGTGGACCCAGAAGAAGTTAGAATAAATCCATTGTCTCAGTGCATTCCTGGTGTCTCAGAGCATTGCTCCTTCGGTGTAAAGGGAAGAGGTGTAAAGAAATGGAACTTGGCTTATAGATCTCACTTTCCAGACAACTTACCTAAAAAGGCCACTCTTTTCTCCTAGTTGAAAAATTGACCCAACAACTGGTTTGCTTTTAATAAACCACTTTCCTTGCTGACTGGTGGAATCTTCGATCTCTGTGCACATGACTTTCTGTTACTGCATACATCTTAATAAGGAAAGGAGATAGAAATAGCTTTTCCTCTTTAAGAATAAGACACAGTAAACACCACATTTTCACTTCATCACAAAAATCATAAAATACAAAATTGTGACTTTGTGTTCTAAAATAAGGTTTTCCTATCTTTGTTTTTTTGTTTGTTTTGTTTTGGTTTGGTTTTTTTCTTACGAGAAGCACTGTTAAGGAGAAAAAATACATTCTACACTGATGAATGAAAATCACCTCTGAATGATGGGTTTGAAAATATATTGTATTTGTTCCATGAAATAGTCTCCAGACAGAAAATAAATTTGCCTGATATCAAGGTTTTCAATTATCATCAAATAAACCATTTGAGTCATGTCTTTCACTAGTAAAGTAAAGGAGGTCACTGACAGCCCATTTGTTGCAATTCACAGTGAATTTAGCAAATTCATGATGGCTGGGTTTATTCAGATTTATCACTGAGTATTCAAAAATAATTCTGAATACATATTTCTCATTTATTATTACATAAGTCAGTACAAGCATGCTACCATGACTTTGGACGTCTCTCTGTGTGTGTTAACTTTACTGGTTTCTTGGCAATCAACCTTCATTTTGCTTATTGAGAGTGTATACAGTATGTGATATAGTGATAGGTACATGATAAACAGTCCATGGTTTTTGGGTTATATTTACTTACATCTACTATATCCCCAATTTTGCCTTATGCCTTTGAAATCACATTCTTTGAAGAATTGATCATCAGTATCAATATAATTATTCAACTAACTATTTCAGTAATTCCTAATTAGGACATTTGTTTAAAAGTAACTATGAGAGCAAATTAGAAATGACTTTGCAGTGGATTTCTGAGTTCGAGGCCAGCCTGGTCTACAGAGTGAGTTCCAGGACAGCCAGGGCTATACAGAGAAACCCTGTCTCAAAAAACCAAAAAAAGAAGAAGAAGAAGAAGAAGAAGAAGAAGAAGAAGAAGAAGAAGAAGAAGAAGAAGAAGAAGAAGAAGAAGAAGAAGAAGAAGAAGAAGAAATGACTTTGCACAGTATTTATAGATTAATGTGTGCCAAGATAAAGTATCATTAATATTTATACTTTAAAAAATAATTCTAAGATTTTTTTATATAAGTTGGCAGTGCTATGGGTTGAGCCCAGAGCCACATGTATACCAGGCAAGTGCTCCAGTGCCAAGACACAGCACTTTCACAGTAGCCATGATCTATCAGATCTTACATCTTTAGAATTAACTAGATTCTATAACTGCATAATAATGTGCATAATCACATGACATAAATACCCCATATTTTTTCTTCCTAGATCTCAATAGCCTACTGTATTTTTTCAGTTTTTTTTACAAAACCACCTTTATTTACAATGTTATGAAGAGCTCGCCTATGATATATGATTATTCTTAGTTACCTCAGACTTAATAGTTTTTATTATAATTCTACGTGGAGACATAGAAGTGAGAAAATACTGAAGAGGCAGCAGTGTTATCATTGGAACTTTTCAAACACTGTTCCTGTAGCTGTTTTCCCCTATGCCCCATTTCATGGAAGTTTGAGGCATTTGAAAAGCATCAGTACCATATGTGATATGGATATTATTGATAAACCATATATATTTAGGTTTCTAAGTTGTTAAAGATTCTAAGTTGTTAAGCCCAATGTATCAAGCAACAATGGCATGAATTGTAACATAACAGAAATTGCTAACAGTATACATATGTGAACTAGGTATGACAGAAGTTTGATATTAACACTGTTGAGGCATATCTGTGGAGGATAATCTTGATCTATAAATGATGTGGGAGGGCCCACTCCATTGTGAGCAGTGGGCAGATCATCCAGGGCTGAAAAGAAACTAACATGGCCAGAGAGATAGCTCAGTAGTTAAGAGCAGTCACTCTTTCAGAGGTCCTGGGTTTAGTTTTCAGCATAAATGGTTCACAACCATCTGTATCTCTTTCCAGGAAATCCAATGCCTTCTGAGTACCAAAAATACCAGGCTTTCACATGGTGCACATACTTGCATGGAGACAGAACACTTTTACAAATAAATCAGTCTAATTTTTTCCCAAAAGCTAACTGAACAAAAGCTTGATAACAAGCCAGTAATAGCCTCCCTCTATGGTTTTGCTTCAGTTCCTGGCCTGTCTGTGCTTTATTTTTGACTATCCTGTAACGTACAATAGTACAATAATTTATTTCCTCTCCTAAGCTGATTTATCACAGTAACAATGCAGCCAGAATAGTACATTTATATACTTCTTTATTGTGCGTATGTATGTATGTATGTATGTATGTGTACATGCATGCATGTATGTGGGGCACACATGCCCCAACACATGACTTGGAGGGTCAGAGGACAACTCAAAGGAGATAGTTCTCTCCTTCTACCATGTGAGTCCTTCAGAGTAACTCACATCTTTAGCTATGGTAGCCAGTGCTTTTGCCTTTTGAGCATCTCACTGGCTTCTGTTGATTTCATTTCTTGGTTTGCCAAATCATACTTGGAAAAAAAAAAAAAAACTCTCTTGGTAACTTTAAATTGAACTTGGTTCAGTAATTGAACTTGAAAGGACTGAATCACCATTATACAACATGACACTCTGAAACATTGCCTCTACTTTTAGGTGGTCATCTGTGCATTCCTGCAAGAGTATCATGATGTGGCCTCTGGACTGTTGGCATTGTCTCCTAGAAGGACGGGTAGAGAGTGTGACTGTACCCTTAAGTTCCCAACCACTCCTCCCTGCCATGTTTGCAATTGTTCCCTAATCCCATGTGGCCCAGTAGGTTTTAGGAATTAAATTATATCAGGCTTGGGAGGTTAATTGAGCAGGGGTCCACCAATGCAGCTGCTGAGAAGCCATCATCTACACCGAGTGAGGAGGTTTTACTATGGTTGCATTAGAGTCACTCGCCCTCCTCCATATAACTGCAGGAAAGCCTAATAAATTCCTTGGTCCTCCAGGGTGAACTTTGGTGGGACAAACATTGGTTTGCCATTCTGACCTTATCAGAAAAATGACAACTTTGCCTAAATCCCCAGGCAGAAAATTTGGCAATGATGGGTCACTTGGTGATGTCTAAGAAAATGGGCAGGAAGGCTTGCATCCAAGCATGGAACTTCCAGTGACAGGCACCTGCCACATCTGGAATAGCTTCTTCAGCTCAAGCCTCAAGATGCTTCTATCTTAAGCTGCCAGAGGTAGAAGAGTTTTGTTAGGTAATTTTTAGAGATATGTTTTGTATTACTTTGTTCATATGTATGTGTAAGTATTTTCATGTATGTATGTACATCACACGTGTTCAAGTCCTCAGGGAGGCCCATGGATCTGGTGTTACAGGAGGATGTGAGAATGTGGGTGTATAGTAGGGAACCCATGTTCTCTTCTAGAGCAGCAAGTGACTTTAACCATTGAGTTATCTCTTTATCCCCATTTACGTGTGTACCCACACAAGGCAAAATTGTGTTATTTCATTGGCATCACAGAACACACACACACACACACACACACACACACACACACACAAGAATCTGTCTATATCTCACTAGAAACAGTTATCTTTACCATCATTTATGTTCCTTTAAGGAGAAAAAAATTTCAGCAGGATAAAGTA
The DNA here is from genome assembly GCF_011762505.2 of Arvicanthis niloticus. Classification (NCBI taxonomy): domain Eukaryota; kingdom Metazoa; phylum Chordata; class Mammalia; order Rodentia; family Muridae; genus Arvicanthis; species Arvicanthis niloticus. Next base: position 59,500,269 of record NC_047665.1, on the reverse strand, counting down.
ACATTGTTTGTCAATTGCTTTCTAAATTTGGAATCAGTCCAGAAAACCCAGGAGGCAGTTAAACCCCATCACAGTTAATCTGCAGACGATCCAGCCCACGTGACTGTCCCCCACGCCCCTCACTGCTGATCTTTTCATGTATTCTTTATAAGGAACCCACTGAACTTTAATTAATATGAAAAATTCAGGTTTTCATCTGATTTAAATGTGACTGACATCATGCTGCTTCTAAAAGAGGAACAAAGTACAGGCATGGGGGCGAAAAGAAAACGCAAAACCTGGTGCCTGCCACCGTCTTATGTTCCCGCTGCCAACATCACTAGGATTTCCATGAGGCACGAGAGGGACACATCTGTCATATCTTCTATACATCTCCATGTCAGCATGCATAAGCTGGGTCACCCCTGAAATATGTCTGCACACTGGAATGGACAAAATCAGCTCTCTGCCAAATGGATTGGCAGTCTTTAATCACAAATGCCTCAGGTAGAAATGGCCAGAGTGATGTAGTTCTTATGAGTTTGTGTGGTTGTAAAGGAAGAATACACACATACACACACACATACACATGCACGCATGCACACACACATACATGCATGCACACACTGTTGTTTGCCTCTCTCTCTCTCTCACACACACACACACACACACTCACATGTATGCATGTATACACTGTGGTTTGCCTCTGTCTCACAAACAGACACAAACACACATGTGCACACTGTGGTATGCATTTGTCATATGAGAGCGCATTTATCATTTTTAGGAACTTAGTGATATCAGGTATAAATGTGTTCTTAGCAACCAAGTAGGACTGACTACCTTCGAATCTGCTCTTAGCCAGTATTGTTTTGTTTCTACACATCAGATTTCACTCCCTTTTGCACATTTTTCATGTATAGGTGAATTTGTGTGTCATGATGTGGGAACAGCATCTTTACAAGATCAATAGTGATTCCATAGAAATAGATATGACCTCTCTCTCCCAAACACTGGGATTTGTGGAGCTAGCCCTCATCCTCACCAAGTCTTCTCATTAGACTTTTAGGATCAAGTGATTCCTGGACAAGAAGCAAAAGCACTTCATCTTCCCCAGTGGCTTCAAATAAAAGGCCTAGAAATTCAGGAAAGCCAAACACGTGATTAGAAAAGAAGGTTGACCCATTACATTTCAATGTTTTGGCCATTCCATCCCTAAAGTTGTCAATTAAAAAGGTTAGACTTCTCTCTCACTAACACTGGGATTTGTGGAGCTAGCCCTCATCCTCACCAAGTCTTCTCATTAGACTTTTAGGATCAAGTGATTCCTTTACAAGAAACAAAAGTATTTCATCCTTCCTAGTGGCCTCAAATAAAAGCTGCAAAGAGAATCATGTACAACACCAGAAGAGCCACTGGGAAGGACCAAGAAAAAGGCTCTGTAAAGGAACCGCAAGGCAGATGATAATACTACACTGAAGTTATGAGTGCCTTACCATATTAAATTGAAAAGGTCATCATCTGTTCAGTTGTGCAGCTTTTATTGGGACAATAATGAAGTTTTTCTTTTTCTTTGTTTTTAAGCTTCTCCTCCAACAGGTTATTTCAGTGAAAGATGTCTGAGAACTTTTCATTAGAAAATACTACAAAATATTAGGATTTTTGTCTTTACTCTGCCCATGGCCCTTACGTTAATCATTTTACACGTACCTGCCTTTATTGCACAATGGTGGCAGACAGGGAACCCTACAGCTGTGATTATAAATATCTGAATTCTTGCAAACCCTAAATTTAAAAATGAAGATGCCAAACGTGAATCTTTGAAAGGTTTCTGAGATTTTCTGAAGTTGACTTTCTGACTTATAAGGAGAAACATCTCAACAGGAACATTTTTAGCCTCTGCCTTTACTTTTTTTTTTTAATTCTTTTTTATTGGATATTTAATTTATTTATTTACATTTCAGATGCCATCCCCTTTCCCCATTTTCCCTTTCTAGAAGCCCCCTCTTTTTATTTTTGCCTTTATACCATTTTAATTACATGCAAGTATTAAGGTCAGTTCTAGGTCATTCTGGTTTTCTGGTTTCTGTCTCTACTTCAGGAATTTAACTGCTGTCTTTAACATGTGAATTTTTCTTTAATCTGAAAAGATTTTTATTAATAAAATAAATATTTTTATTTATTTTTATTAATAAAATAAATATTTTATTTATTTACATTTCAGATGTCATCCCCTTTCCCCATTTCCCCTCCCTAGAACCCCTTATCTCATCACCCCTCCTTCTTTTTGCTTTTATACCATTTTAATTGCCTGCATGTATTAAGGTCAGTTCTAAGTTGAGGATCTAATAATAAAATAGATGCAAATAGTCAAGAAACAAGCAAGACAATAAACACAAATAGTCATGGAACAAGTAAGACATTAAACTCAATTACATGAACACTCCCTTGATCGATGTTTCTAAGGTCTTATCAGGATGACCAAAGTATCTGAGCCTACTTCCCTGTCTTAGCTCAAAGTCATTTTCATGTCTGAAGCCTACTTCCTTGTTCTAGCCTAAAATTCAGATTCAAGCAATTGCAGAGGCAGTGGTGCTAGCAATTAATGGAATTAAAGATGTTATATCAGCAATAATCAAGCCTACTACCCTCTTGCTTCTGCTTAAAGTCTGACTCACCTTTTCCAGTACTGCAAGCTTTTTTCAGAAGACCAAGGTTCTGTGATACTCAGGGCAATAAAACCTCCATAACTGACATGCTGGGTTTCACCACACTAACTGTTGCAGCCTGAGCTGCCCTGTGTTTGGGGGCCAGAAATGTCTCGGACTGTTCTGTCAATGATGGAACCCGCACTGCCAAAAGCCTTGGGGGCTAATCTGTTAGAGCTTACACTGCCCCAAGCTGCTCAGGTCTGCGTGTCAGGGTTCAGCAAGAGAGAGTGAGGAATGGAAACCAGACAGAGTGTGATTCAATCCCGTTTATTCTTCAGTCTCTCTTCTTCTCTCCAAGTCCCAAGTCTTGAGTTCCTAATCCCTAGGTCCTAGTCCCTAGTGCCTCCAAGTTCCAAGTTCCTTCTTCCAAGTGATAAGTGCCTAATGTCTAATTCCAAGCTCTTCCTCCAAGTGCCAGGACTCAAGTGCCTAATTCCTACTCCAAGTTGTACTCTCTGAAGTGTCTGATTCTCTGTTCCTTCTTCTGTCTGCCTCTCGCCTTTTATATCTCACTTCTAAGCCACGCCTCTAAGTCACGCCTTTAATCATGGCCTTGGGTCTTGTCTCTAAATCAGATCTCTAAGTCACGCCCTTAAGTCACACACCTTTAACTCTCATACACCCAAGGGAAAATCCTGGATATCTAAAGCAAGATGTTATTAGAGTGTGCTCAGCTGTTGTAGGCTATTGTAATCACGTCTCTTATCAGGGTATATGGCTCAAGATGGCTGCAAGGATGATAGCTGCCTTCTGTCGGCTCCCCACAACTAACACAATTAGAAAGTGTATAATCAATGCAGCTTACATTTAATACTGTAGAAGAAACAAAAGTAATTTTTAACTTGACAATTAAAAGAGCCTTAATACATGAACTAACACTTGTTTGAAACTCAAATCTTGTCCCAACTTTATCTCTAGCTAACATAACATTGTATAGAACTGCAGCTAACTTTCAAATATGAATCTGAAAATGTCCAGAACCAGACTTCCAAATGAAGACCGTTATTCCAATGTTGGATTGTTTTCTAGACCAGTACATGATTGAGTTAGAATAACTGGTCATATTTAAGAAAAATGCAAGAGTCATTATAACTTCTCTTTTTGATTCTCTGTTCCACAAGGTCTAAAAAACCTTGAAGCAAGGCAACTTGTCTCATCAGGAGTATAGGTAAGCAAAGGTGGGTCAGGAACATATGTCTAATACAGCTTCCCAGTCACCATTGTCAAGGCACTCAGCAAGCTCACAGGTCAGCATCATTTTTTGTTCTGGCATCAGCATGTCTCACCCATCTCTCTGACAGCCACAATGCTCCTTCAGCATCCTGAAAAAAAAAAAAAAAAAAAACAAAAAACAAAAAAAAAAAACACTAACATGCCCGCTTCCAGATATTAAATACCTGATTAGAATCATGCCATATGCCAGTAAGTGGATTCTTCCCTTTCACCTATGCATAAGTATGCCTAGCTGTACAGTGCCATAAACACCTGGCAGCAAGTTCCTTGGCATCCACATCTTTAAAAACAATTTAAAATTAAAAAAAATATGATTTAATTAAATTTGTAGTGTATGAGAATATACCTTCCCTTTTTTTATTTTGTGAAGATATTGTTTTAAAGTTTCATGGGCCTCTTCCACAGTCCCTTCTTGACAATTATAAGTAATTCCCGTAATATGGGCGATGTTAAATTTCTGCTAAATAGTCTCAAATATTTCGCTGCCATAGTCAGTTCCATTATTTGTTTTTGCTGTTTTTTTTTTATATTATTGGATACTTTATCTACATTTCAGATTTTTTCCTTTCTGCTTCCCCCAACCAGAAACCCCTTATCCAGTCTCTCCTCCTTCTATTTCTATGAGGGTGTCACCTTAACCATACACTCACTCCCACCTCCTCACACTTGGATTCCCCCATGTTGGGGCATCTAGCCTTCACTTCACAGGACCAAGGACCTCCTCTCCAACTGATGCCTGACAAGGCCATCCTCCACTACATATACAGCTGAAGCCATGGGTCCCTCCATGTATGTTCCCAGGCTAGCTGTTTAGACCCTGGGAGTTCTTGTCGCTCTCCCCATGGGGCTGCAATCCCCTTCAACTCTGTCTTTCCTTTGTAACATCTGGTAAATACACAAGGAGGAATTTACATAAATCTCTCTCTCTCTTTCTCTCTCTCCCTTTCCCTCTACCTTTATCCCTATCTCTATATATCTATCTATATCTATAATCTATCTATCTATCTATCTATCTATCTATCTATCTATCTATCTATCTAGTATCAAAATACATGCATATCACTTAAATAACTGTACTTTAAATAAGCAGAATTTGAAGCAGAATTGAAATAGTTTGATTCTAATGTAGCTAAGAGCAAAAGGATACAATTCCTGTTATGGGAAACATGGGTTGGAGGTTAAATAGAGCATTGTCTATCATTAATTACCAGGCATCAGAAGCTAAAAACTGCAAAGGGAATTTCTATTATTTCTGACTTTTTTGGATCTGTCTTGGTAAATTGCCAATTGTGTCACCCCATATTTCTATCAACACTTTCAAGATCTATAGACACATGCCTATAGTTTTAGGGGTTGGGGTGAGAATGCAAGTCTTTGCATTTCTGGTATTTTGGCACATCTTCTGGATGTTTGCATGGAGAACAGCTTTTTAAACCAGGGATGTTTCTCTTTTCAGAGTAAAGGACCAGCATACTGAAGGCCATTGTAATGTCTGTTTCTGGGGTAAAGATCAGGCAGGCTCATGGCTTATTATAAAAGAATCCCTTTCAGACTTCAGGTTTTGGGTTTTCCTCCTATAATTCAATGATCTGCGAGAAGTTGTTAACTGAGTCTTTGTGTGGCTAAGTGGGTATCAGAGCATAGGCAATTAGCATGAGAAATCCCTCTCATCTTACTGTTTCTACCAAGGAACAGATTGTCCTTTGTCTCTGACCCAGGAGTCTAATGCCCTATGTCAGTATTCATGAAACATGGTAGACTAACTTCTTTTTTCCCAAGTGGGGTAACATTTAAGACCCTTTACTTGTGACACTGTGTGTTTACCCTGGTGATGGGGCTTACTCTCTGTGGTGGAATACTAGTTATATGACTATCAGACAGTAAAAACACTATTGATATTGATTCAGTTTAAACTATAAACCAGCCGTTGAATTAATTTTTCCCAGAATGATGTAAACAAGTATCTATTCATATCAGACAGGACACTGACAATAGAGCAAAGAAAGGAGTCTGCCAAATGTTAACTTGGCAAGCTAATGAATGTACTGGGGATGAGTGAGGGCTTACTTACAGAAGTATACATGACCTTCAAATACCTACATTGCCATAAAGTTCTACCTCAACATGGATGACCATCTCATGAAAGCTGCATCATGGAGTACCCTACCTAACTTAACCTGACACTTCCTATATACTCTAGAAATCTCCCATGATTACTTGCACCAGGGAATGGAGGTAGATAAAGAATGGATGGGATCTCAGGAGAAGAACCAGCAATGTTTCCTTCTTCCATTTTCCAGGGAGTGTCCATAGCTCCATATGATTACCACAGATATGGCTGTTGCTTTATTGTTCTGTTCTCTGAGTTGCTATGTTTACCTGCCAGAGGTACTTTCTAGTCCAAGATGGCAGCAAGGGAATGATAGTGTTATACAGTGACAAAAAAGGTCACACTAAAATACCAGGTCTGTTAGTTTGAGTGAGAATGGCTCTCATAGGCTTATCTGTTTTAATACTTGGTCCCCAGTTGCTACAACTCTCTGGGAAAGATAAGAGATATGTTCTTACTGGAAGAGGTGTATAGCTGGGAGGTGGGCTTTGAGGCTCTAAAAGAGTTATTGTATTAAGAGTATTCCCAGGGTGTTCTCTGCCTCCTGATTATGGCTCAAGATATGAGCTCTCGGCTGTTCCTGCTGCTATGCCTTTGCTTTCTCATCATGAACTCTAAACCCCTGAAACTGTAAACACAATTTACTATATTCATTTTTAAGTAGTCTTGGTTATGGTATCTTCTCACAGAAATAGGAAAAAAACCTAATATATAGGGATTGAGTTGGCAAAATGACATTCATCAACTAAAGGTAGCCTGATTTTATGAATAAAGAACCTTTGGACATAGGAATGTACATCATAGCCATATTATCTGTGGCTACTTTTATGCTAAACAGCATAGAGGAAATGCTTGCTGGTACTTTTATAGACTAAAGAAAGTGTGATGGTTTGAAAATACTTGGCCCATGCCCATGGAAAGTTCCATTATTGGGAGGCATAGCCTTGTTAGAATAGGTGTTGCCCTGTTGAAGGAAGTATGTCATTATGTAGGCATGCTTTGAGGTCTCCTAGTGTTCAAACTCTTCTCAGTGTAGAAGAGAGTTTTCTCCTACTGGCTGCCTGCAGAAGACATTTCCTGGATGTCTCCTGATCAAGATGTAGAATTCTCAGCTCTCCCAGAACCAAGTCTACCTGCATTATGCCACCCTTCCCACTATGTTGATAATGAACTGAACTTCTGAAACTGTAATCCAGGTCCAGTAAAATGTCTGCCTTAATAAGAGTTGTTTTGGTCATGGTATCTCTTCATAGCAACAAATTCCTGACTAAAACAGAAAACAACTAAAAAATTTTAAAACATTATGAAACCAGTTGATTTAGGAATATTTAAAGAACTAGAAAATAAAATAATGATTATATCATGTGATACGAGGGAGACTAATGATGAAAGAGACAGGTTAGTCAGTAAAGTGACTGCTAGACTAAGAGTTTAATCCTTGGAACGCTTGTGAAAATGTTGGGCCTGGTGGCATCTACTTGTAATCCTAGCATGGGGAGGTAGAGGCACATGGATCCATGCAAACTAGCAAAAGAGACCCCAGTTCCAGTGAAGAGCCTGTCTCAAAAATCAAGATGAGTAGCTCCTGAGGAATATCATCTGAATTTGATCTCTGGTCTTCACACACATGACCAAATGTATTTATGTGCATCCCCCATTATTTATCTCCACATACATGAATATGAATACACACATGCACCAGAGGTTAATTGTGTACTATGGAGAACATCATTGGTTTTATGTACCTAACACTTCTAAATTGTCTCCAAATGTTTCTGAAGCCACAATTGCACATGCAAATGTTTCAAGACTCATCACATACTCTCATCTTTTCTACCTTGTATTAAAACATTTACATATGCATGGTTTCTCCTTCAAGAAAAACTTTAGGATAGGATCCATAACTCTAAGCAATTTAATGAACTATAATTTATATGATCCAACTTTTAGGATAATGGATTACATTTACAAAATACTTTTATAAAAGTAAGAATTTCTGTTCTCCTTTCTGTAATTCTACTAAGTAAATGATGCCCCTATGCTTAACAGTTCAATATGATGTAATCTAATGCATTGTACTTTTTGAATATTTTCTTTTTAAACTATATCTCTAAAAGTCTAATTGCATTTCCCATATTTGTTTGTTTGTTTGTTTGGTTTTTTTTTGTTTCACAAAGGAAGGTGAAGACAGAGTAGAATTAATCCTAATGACAGGAGAAGGCATGTACACATCTTAGTGATGACAAAGATGTATGTTGAAAATGTAGATACAAACCAACTCTCTGAAGAAGAGGATGAACTAACCAACAAGCTACAAAGCACTCACTTGCTATAGTAATGGTAGCAGAATTTGAGTAGGCAGGTACAGAGTGCAGTGGGCTAGATAAACTCTGCGATTCAGCAAACGTAAAAGGTTTGCTGAACTCAAGAAAAGGATGGCTGAAAAGCCTTTAAAAATTTAGTGACTTTTAAATTTTTAGTCTAACTTCATAGAGTCATGTGTTTGAGCACCTGGTTCCAGTTTGTGGTGCTGATTTAAGAGGCTGTGAGAACTTTGGGGCCTAGGGCCTAACTGGTCAATGTAGATGACTGGGGGGCAGGCCATTGAGAATTTAAACCCATCTTCAATTATTCTGTTTGTTTCCCGGTTCCTAAAATATGAGACACTCCAGCAGCCTGTTTCCCGTCACCAACTTTACCATGCTTTCTCTGCCATGATGAAATAAAGCTAAAGCATTAAGCCAAAGCAAACATTTTCTCCTGAATTGCTTCTATCAGGTGTTTTGGCACTAACACAGCCTACCACATTGCTGATAGCTCTATAACAATGAAATGTTCTGCTAAGTGACGTCAGGCACATCATCACATAGGTAAAGATTTGGCGTAGTTGGTAGAGGGCTTGCTTGTCATGCGTAGCATGCACACAATTCTGCCTTCGATTCCCAACACACAGCATAAACCTGACATGACAGTGCATGCCTGTAATCTGAGGACTGAAATGGTAGAGGCAAAGGGATCTGAACTTTATGGTTAAATTTTGGCTACCTAGCAAGTTTGCGAGTAGTGGGAGGTACAAGAGCCTGTGCCTCAAAAGTGAAAAGTGCATTTTCACTTCGGATTACTACAAACCTCTGAAAAACAGAGGTGGCAGTCTCCACTCTATGGATGAGCACAGCTTGCTTTTAAGAGTTGGGTGTTGCTGAAGTTCACACCAATCCTCAGTGACAGCTAGTGATCCATCATTGTGGATTTGCATGTAAAGCATCTTTAGCTCAAGCACTATTCTCTTGCATTTCTCTTCATTTTGCTGCCTTAACCTCGTAGAGCTATAGCGCAAAAGAGAAATAATGTAAGGTGTTCTCACTCCGTAGTAAACCTATGCCCATATCCACTGGAAACCAAGTTAGTCTCCTGAGGTTTCTTCTATTCTCTCTTCTGTGATCAGGAAGGGTTGGTCTCCGCTGCTCTTCAGCACCTGTGAGATGGTAATGTCACGCCACATATTCATGGTTCTGATTTTCTTCCCTCTGAGCCATCTCTGACTGTGCTATTCACACTTTCAGTATGAGTGTTCTATTCTTTCCTGGGCCACCTCATTAACATATTTAACACTTTAGAATAAGGAGATGCAAAGCCTGATCTAAATCTTTAAGATGTGCTAATAATAATTTTTCAGGCAAATCTCATTATTTCTTCAAGCTCTTAGAATGGCTCCACTATAAAGTAATTATAATATATGCCAGTGGCTGGTCCAGCACTCTAGGGTCTCAGACAAAGGCTGGGACCTGTTCAGAGAAACCAGCAGCTTGAAGGATGACAAAAGACCCAGGAGAAGGAGTGTTGATGCCCAGTACACATTGTGGTGTTTTTTTTTTTTTTTAATCTATTTTACTCTGACTCACTTATTTTCACTCTGACCTTAAAGAAACAGTAAAAGTAAAGTAGAACTTTTATAGCAAGCAGGATCAGAAGGTAAAAAAGTTCACACGAACAGTAATGCAAGATGAAGTAGAAATTTAAGAGCACTGATAAGGTTTGCCTTTCAACATAGGCCCAAAAGGACAGAATTTAAGGGGGTATAATTCCTTAACTCTCTCACCTGGGTGCCTAGATACAGACCTAAGGAAAATCAGGTTCTTGAAGAGATGTCACTGAATCCACGTGAAAACTAAAAACTTTCAGTCTTTAGGCCCAAATTTACTTTGTAGTCTAACAATCAAAGGCTTCCATTAATTTCATGCAAAGCAATTTCAAAAACTAAAGGAAGGATTTTGCAAGCATTTCTTTTTAAAATTTTGCTTGTGTGTTTATGGTGCGCACGTCCTTGTGCATATCTTGATACAAGTTCTAGTGCTGTTTCTTAGGTGGTGTCCACCCCCACACCCTATTTAAAACAGGGTTTCTCAGTGGTATGTAACTAGACAATTAAGCTAGCCTGGGTGATCAGGAAGCTCCAGGGATAAGCATGTCACCCTTGCTACAACACTGGGCTGAAAAAATCATGCGTGAATATTTTTTTTCTTAGCAGGTTCACGGGTAGGTTATTGTGTTTACAAGGCAGACACTTTCTCTTTCCTTGAATCTTGCCTGCTTCCAAATTCTAAAAAAGTAAAACTATTTTCTTTTAAGAGAATGGCAAGTGAGGTGTGTGTCTTTGCAAGGTTTCTAGTGTTTCTAGGCATCACTAAACAATGCAGTGTCAGTGAGAAGGGAGGGGCTGTGTTCATGTCTGACAACTCTACTAAACTGCCAGTTACTTCAAGCACACAACTATGCCTTGGTGGGATGTGTGACCTCCTCCAAATGCACCTGTATCATTTACCAATCTACCAGAGAGGTCCATGAAATTCTTTCTAAGCTAGCTCTATGGATTCATGTATTATAGTAATAAATACCTGTAAATAAATGGTTAGCTTAAAACTCTTCTGATTTCTACATATGCCTTTATTCTATTTGAATATCATTAGATTGACTCAAGAACGTACTTTTCTGGCTCACAGTATGTTTGCATGTCAAGTATGATTCTAGGCTAGATGTCAGCTGTGAGCACGAGACCGACATGTATCCCTTGAAATCTTACTTTACAACTGTAAGTTTTATAAAGAGTGCATATTTTCATGTTGCTAATCAAACTATCTAATTTCTACCAATTGTCATCTTTGTCTGAAGAATGGTCCTTGTATTTCTAGATCCCCTTCCCAGTTTCTAAGAGTTAAATTCTGGAGCTAATATTTCTTTCTCTTCATTATTCTTGTCTATTCTACTCTGAATTCTGTGACACACACCCTCACTTAGCTTTTTGAGCCCCCTATTTCCTTTTCACATTTTCTACCACCATCTTGATTTTGACCATACCTAATTTTGCTTTGAGCCTTTGGAATACATTCTAAGTGATCTTGAATCTAGCCTCTGTTTTTCAAATCCAATCCAGTCCTGTTTGATGCATCTTGCATCTTAAGGGCCTTGTTCTAAACCATTCAATAACTGTCTCTTCACTTATTTATGAGAAAGGCTTTCCATTGGGCTCTCCAATGACAAGCCTAAGACCTATCTCTTCTCACATACTCATTTCCTTACTTTAAAGGGAAAGGATTGAGATTATTTTGTACTAAACAACTGGGATTTCTTATTACTCCCAGATGATTCACAGCACGGGATACCTGGACATTTTTAGAATTTGAAGTTTTTTTTGAGACTCTAATTACATCTAGGGATGCTTTCCACAGAATAATTAGATGCAGAATCTCATAGCTCAGGTAGTATGGATCCACTGTCAGGCAACCAGGTCACCCTAACTTTTTCTGGCATTGGCCTCCCTTTCACACCAACCCAGGTGTTGACATTTTGACATCTCATTCAGATATGACAAGTGACATTTGCTATCTAGTTCAAATATGACATCTTTTTCTGTCTTCTCTATTTTCACTAATCTGACATGAATGACTCATTTTTTAAACCTCATGCCCCATTTTATGCATAACGTTCTTTGTGCCTATGACCTTATGCCTTATTTGTTAATAAGTTGAACGTTCCAGGCTAATTCCCTCTTCTTTGTTGCTAAAGAAGGGCAAGTGCCTTCCTTCCTTCGCTCACTCAGGCCTTCCTTCCCATCTCTACAACACTGATTTAAATATGAAAATATCCTATGTTTATTAAATGTCTATTAAATCAGGGAACAAATTAAGAGCATAGGAAGCAGTTTTAAAAATCTCATATTTAACTTGGTATTTAATTATTTGTGTGTATATTAATAAAGATAACACAATTTCATAATTATTAACTGTAACTTATAAAACACCCTGCCAATAAATAACTGGAATATGATGTAAGGTTGACCTATGTAATAGTAAAGCAGTTATAGAATTTAATAGACTATTCCTGAGAGTAGCTCAAGGGTTTTTAAAAAAGTATTCTTCATTCTTAAACAGTTTAATATATTTATCAAATGTATATTGATCACATCCATCCAACACTCTCAAACTCACTCTAGTGACACCTATTCTTTATCTTCCTCCCAACTTCATGTCCTCTTTAAAAATATACATTATCAATACCCTCTTTTGTCCGATTAGTGCCTCCTATGTGTACATGGGTATGGAGCAGCCACTGGGTTATAAGCAATCTACCAGCTGTAATAGACCTGGCAAACATGAAGCTGATCTAAAGAGACACTTGCGTCTCTCAATCTGTCTGTCAGACTTGAAACTGTGGACTCCAAATAAATGGGAGTTTCTTCAGAAATCTCATGTGGGAGAAGGAAAATGCTCTAGCCAGAGGGAAATGTGTCTTTAGGAAAGAGAATTTACAGAGTTCTAATCACCTGTTGGACCATCTTAAAGAACTAGGCTAAAGGCCGGATGATGGTGGGCCAATGGTAGTCAGGAATATACCATGACATGGACTGCATAGATATACTCTCCATTTAAGCTGTGATTTTTACTCCGGGACTCTGAATGAAGAATTCAGGTTTGCCTGGACATCTTTCTTTCTTTTACTAATTGGCCATTTGGAATAAATATCCCTTTTCAGCTTTCTGCTTTTGATTTGGCTCTTAGATTAGCTTATTGAGGCTGGCTGGCTGGCCATGGTTGGAGCCATAGATTGTGACCCACACGTTTGCAGTGGACATACATGGTCTCCTTCCCTTAGGAACGATTAGTTCTCTTCAAGTAGGGTTGGTGCCTGGGAAAGCACTACGTCACCCAGGCTAGGACTGTGACTGGTTGAGAGACTAGTGTGTGTCCAGATCCTGTGGATAAAATTATGTTCTTGCCTATAATACCAAAGTCAACTTTTACAACTCTATAGTTTGAATTTTCTTCAAATTTAATAACTATAAATTTTAGGAAGCTATTTTTTTAAGCTTGGAGAAAATATGCTTTCAGTTCGTCAAAGTGACACTTCCAAGAATGAAAAGTGTCTGCAGAGATAATTTCCAAAGCCACCATTTGCTTTTTCTTTCCTGCTATGAGCTTAGTTCATCAAGGGAAACACCCACATCGCATTCCTTCCTGTTAGATGATGCTCGGATCCCCAGTATAGCCACCTGTGTTTTGAGTACCCCGATGAGGGGGAGGTAATGGTTCTGGTCGCCTAAGATCAAGATGATTCTGTCACTTATGCGCTGGATGCTTCTGGCCTTACAGAGACTTACTGAGCTCTAAGTTGACGTGTCCATATGCTTAGGACCACAAGGAACATCTAGTTCACACTTAGTGGGAGTCTCAGATGAAACTAGCAGTCCCACATGACTTTTTATGGAAGAAAATTGTCCCTGCTCGATGACTCATCTGTGTGTTCCCAAATATATTCATTTCTGAGAATGTTTCTCATAAAAACCAATGCGATTTGTTAACGTTCTGAAGTTATATTTTCATTGTTAGTTGGGAGTGGAGCAGAAATAGAGTTTGGCCATATTTGGAATGAAATTATCTTGACAGATCACATATTACATACCAACTTGATGGCAAGAAAAAAAAAAAGCCACTCACAGCTATATAGTGGTTCTTTCAAAGTAAGACAAGTCCAGAAATGAATTAACATTCCTTAAGACAACACTGTCATGCTTGTCTTGAAGCTAGAAGTCAGACTACCAGAGGATACATCCTGACCTGGATAGGGTCAGGTATACTTGATCCTGGGGTTCACTGGTAATCAACACCATACTCACTGGGGTAGAGCTGAAGTAGACAGGTGAAAAGAAATAGAAATATTTTACCTCTTGAGTAGCGCAAGCCGAGTCTGGAATTGTAAGAATATTCTTTGTCTCCAAGAATGGAGCCTTTTCTTAGGCTACTGAACTTGTTGGGCACTTTTTAGATGCTCCGAAATAATGTCTGTGCTGCTTATTAAAGATTATATATCTTTCTTACCTTGTTTTGCTTTGAGAGACTAGTAACTACTTAGTAGAAAACTGCACGTCCTCCCACTGGATTTGTTTTGTGGTTAGTGAGGAAGACTTAACATCAGGATGTATTTAGGTAAACAATGGTAGTCTGTCATTTGTACTGGCTCCTAGAGGCAAGAAAAACCACTGTCTATGCTCAGTTTGTAAAAAAAATTCTAAGTAGTCATTGCAATTATCACAGGGTCTTGGGACCATTATACAGCTGGAAAGCTGCCAGATGAGGGAAGAGTATTGGATGGTATTTAGAGACCCAGTTTTCTATGATACACATGAGCAGCCTTCTAGCATGGATGGCATCTACCATATTCTCACTTAGGTGAATGGTTATCTGGGTTAAAGAAAGTTAGTCCCTGAGTGAATTGTCCTTGTGTGTGGGTAGGCAGTAAACATGCACAGGCAGCCCAAAACAGAAGGGAAACATTTGTGAGACTGGACAATAATGTTGTTTATGACTCCAAAAAGTACAGACAAAAGCAATAATAGAGAACAGGAACTGTACCGAATAAAATCTCCTGCACATCAAAGGCAACAAATGATGAGTTGGGAAGCAACCTGGACACCAGGAGAAAGTATTAATATGCCACACAATTGCTAACAGGTTAATATGGAAAAGATACAAGGTTTTCAGTAGAAAAAAAAAACCCCCAAATACCTTGGTTTAAAAACAAGCAAAAATTTCAAGAGAGACTTTTCAAAATATGACATATAAAGAAATTGCGAGAAGCTGCATAAAAAAATTCTCACCAGTGCTAATCATTGGGGAAATGCAAGTAAAGTCAGGATAACATGTGGTCCTTACTTTTTAGGATGTCTATTATGTTAATTCATGACAGCAAGCATGTAAAGCAAAGATAACTCTTACATAATGTTGGTGGCAACGTAAATTAGAACAGCCATCAAGGAAAAGAGTATGAAGACGTCCCAGAACATCAATAATAGAGCTATCAACAATTCTACTACTGTGCATATACACAAAGGAAAGGAAATGAGCTTATTGAAAATATATTTGTGCTTCTAATGCTCACTGCCATATTATACAGAATAGTTAAGATCAGAACTCATCACAAATGCCCATGAGCACATCAGTGGGGAAGGGAAAGGTGGAACAGTCATATAATGTAGTGATATTTAACCTTAAAAACAAATCTTGCTAACTATGACAACATGGGTGAACCTGGGATAAAGACTTAAGAGAAGTGAGTCAGGTCTGGAAAAAACAATCCAGATAAGCTCTCCTTCTACGCAGTGGCACAGCCTGTGATCCTATACTGGTCATGCTAAAGCAGGAGGATTTTGAAGTTAAGGTCATGCTATACTATCTAGCAAGACTTTGTCTCAAAAAAAAAATAAATAAAAAAAATAAAACTTCCTGGGCTGATGAGGTTCTCAGTGGGTAAAAGTGTTTGCCACCAAACCTGACAATCATGAATTTGCTATAGTCCCTTAACTCACAGGCTGACCATCTCAAATCAGTTTAAAAAAAGTTAAAGAAGGACTGGGTCTAAGCTTTGTATTCCTAAATGTGTTATACTGGTACAATGCCTATGAGAGTAACAATATTTGTCTCACTCTTATATCACTAAGAAGCTCATGCCAATGAAAACCTTAAAATTTGTAAACAAAGTAAATTGGTGCCATTTAAGAATTTATATCTTCATCTTGATATTAATTATACAGATTTCTACTAATAGGTTATGGCTATGCAATAAACCCTAGCTAATCCTCTCTATTCTGACAAAACCACTACTTTCCCCTAGAAAGACAGCCCAACATTTACCACCTTAGTCCCCTAGCCCAGGGAATAGGGGCACTGACTCATCATTAGCTTCTTCAAGCTGATTATGGGTGTTGAGATATTAGAAGAGGAGTGGGGGAGAGAGCAAATTGATAAGCCTCTGATGCTGTGTCTTCACTGCCTCCAGATGGAATTCCCGGACCTCAGAGGTTTGAGCAGGTCTGCCCAGCTTGCTTGTTGAGTAGATACACCAAGGCTGATCATTCTGCAATATACAATTCTCAAAACAAATTTTAGTATCAAGATAGTTTTTTTTTTTTAAAGAGGGCTGACATTTTATTAAGAATGTTGGTTCTACTCGCTTTTCTATTTTTTCCCCTCTTTTATTGGATATATTTACATTTCAAATTTTATCCCCTTACCATATTTCCCCCACCACCCAGGAACCCCTTATCCCATCCCCCCTCCTCCTGCTTCCATGAAGGTGTTTGTCCACCTACCCCCAGCCCCCCTCCTCCCCCTTAGATTCCCCCCCCCTCAGTGCTCAGCCTTCAGGGTACCATGGACCTTGTCTCCCACCTATGGCCAACAAGGCCATCCTCCCCTACATATACTGCTGGAGTCATGTGTCTCTCTATATGTGCTCCTAGGCTGGTGGTTTAGACCCTGGGGAGCTCTGGCTGGTTGGTATTGTTGCTCTCCTCACGGAGCCACCAGCCCTTAAGGTTCCTTCAATTTACTCTCTAACTCCTCCATTGGGAACCTTTGATCAGATTAATGGATAGCTGTGGGTATCTGTCTCTGGGTATGTCCGACTCTGGGAGACCTCTAAGGAGACAACCTTATCAGGCTGCTGTCAGCTTTCCCATCCTGACATCCCTATCAGCGTCTATTTTTGGTGACTGCCCATGGAATGAATACCCAGATGGAATGGTCTCCCTACAACCCCCCCTTCAGATTCTGACCCACATTTTGTGTCCATATTTGCTCCCTTGGGTATTTAGTTACTCCTTCTAAGAAAGACCTAGGCATCCTCACTTGTTCTTTCTTCTTCATGAACTTCATGTCGTCTGGTAGTTGAATCTTTGTTGTTTCAAATTTTTGGGCTAATCTCCGCTTATCAGTGAATAAATACCATGTGTGTTCTTTTGTGATTGGGTTACCTCACTCAGGATGATATTTTCTGATTCCATCCATTTACCTAAGAATTTCTCGAATTCATTATTTTTAATAACTGAGTAATATTCCATTGTGTAAATGTACCACAATTTTTGTATCCATTCCTCTGTTGAAGGGCATCTGGGTTCTTTCCAGCTTCTGGCTATTATAAATAGGGCTGCTATGAACATAGTGGAGCATATGTCTTTGTTATTTGTTGAGGCATTTTCTGGGTATATGCCCAGAAGTGGTATAGCTGGGTCCTCAGGTAATGCTATGTCCAATTTTCTGAGGAACCGCCAGACTGACTTCCAAAGTGGTTGTACCAGCTTGCAACCCCACCAACAATGCAGGAGTGTTCCTCTTTCTTCACATCCTTGCCAGCATCTACTATCACCTGAGTTTTTGATCTTAGCCATTCTGACTGGTGTGAGGTGGTATCTCAGTGTTGTTTTGATTTGCATTTCCCTGATGACTAAGGATGTTGAGCATTTCTTAAGGTGCTTCTCGGCCATTCGAGTTTCCTCAGTTGAGAATTCTTTGTTTAGCTCTGTACCCCATTTTTTAATGGTGTTATTTTGTTGTTTGGCGTCTAATTTCTTGAGTTCTTTGTAAATATTCGATATTAGCCCCCTATCAGATGTAGGATTGGTAATGATCTTTTCCCAATCTGTTGGTTGCCATTTTGTCTTGTTGACAGTGTCCTTTGCCTTACAGAAGCTTTGCAATCTGATGAGGTCCCATTTGTCGATTCTTGATCTTGAATACAGGTTTTAGATTTCAGGTTCCCCAAATACTATGTTCTAATGAGTACTTATTTTATGAACTATTTATAATAATAGAACAAAGCCATGTATTAAGACCCTTTTCAAACCCATAGATGTATGTTAGGTAGACAGATTATAGCAAAAATGGGAAGATACTTTTATGTGTCTTTGCTGTTCTCTAACAGCATTCTTAGTCATTTATTTGATCAGTAAAAAGCTAGGGTTTTGTTAGGCTCATACATTCCAAAAAGTGTTTATCCCTTAGTAACTAGAGGTGTTAGGTTTGACTCAGAGGTAGGCAAGGAATGGCTATTTGAGGAGCTGAAGACAACTTAAAAAATTAAAATGAGTCTCTGGACCAGCAATATTCCATCTTCTCAGTAGATATCACTGAAGTTATAATCCATCAATCAGTGTTTACAGACATTTTTTCATTCCCAGAATTCTCATTCATGTTCTATTTCTAAGGCAACACTGGTGGAGGGACCAGTGGGAACAACATTTGGGATAGAAATAAATAAAATAATTAAGTTACAAAAAGACAGAAGGCAGAAAGAAACTAATGTCTGATCTTCAATAGGCAGGACTATGTTTCTTAGTGCACAAAGTGAGGGTCAGCCTCTCTCTCCTAGGGGAACTGAGAGATCGTCCAGGGAACAAGCTGTCTGAGAGCCTTCATAAAGACATGGTGAGGGGCTTGGGAATGCAGAGATTGTTGCTTCCATAGTTAATGCCCTATGTTTCTGCAGTATCTCTATTCTGAAATTGTATGCTCAAGGTAAGTCAGACTATCTTGGGAGATAGGCTATCTCAATAGACATTCTTTTCTGTGTTGACTAGTAACAACTGAGCAAAGTCTTCTGTAATCTCATAGAACTCTTGTTTAACAACCTAGGCACTCTATCAGTTCAGCTCCCCACATACACTCCAGTTAAAAGAAATAATTTTAAGTGATCAAATGTGTAACAGGTAGCCATAATTAATAGCATGCTGTATATATTCCATCTTTTTGGGAACACTTGTATTATTCATATTGGCTATCTCTCCCAATCAAGTTCTTCCTCAGAGTAGAGGGTGTTCATGCGTAGAATACAGATTTCATGTTAAAGGGAAAAGCCAGTTTATTTGAGTGAGTCATAGCATGTACACACAGATTTGGGTTAACCCAAATTTCATGTTCCAGTGTAGAAGAACTTTTATAGACCAAAGACATTCATACAGCAAGACAAGTTTAACATATACTGGTAGGTACTTCAGAGAAGTAGCTACAGGAAGAAGGTTTTCTATGGGTCTTGGGTGTTATCTAATGACACTCTTTGCTCTTTGTTTGGTGGAATTGAAGATCTGTTAACTTAGTACATTCACAAAGGAATGGTTATTCAGGGGGCTAAAAGCTAGCCCAGGGTAAGGAGGTTACCGTAGGTCCTTAACATTCCAACCTCTCTGTATCACTATAGTTCTAATAAATCAACCAGTCGTTGTGATGCAACTTCCTTGTAAGAGTTCTCATTCATCTAGGATCTGTCTCTCCCTTCAGGGCTATTGGTAAACTTTCAGTATAAAGCTCTCTACAGGGACCATTCATGTCAGCATCCTGTGGACTTGCCATCTCCAATTTATAACAGTAATTAGCCCAATTCAGCTGCTCTATAAAATATGTATCTGTCAAGACATATTATATATGATAAATGTATGCAGTTTTTTCTTTTAGAAAATTTTTAGTAGAAGAGTCTAGATTTGGAACTTGGCATTATTGAAAACTTGAAATCTTGAATGAAGAAGAGTACATTCCCCCAACGGGCCAGAAAGATAAAGTTTAGTTTTCTACAGCTAGAAGTCACCATCTGATTCATGGGCTGACTCTTGGGTCTGAAATCAGTTGTGTAGGTCCAACATAGTCAAACAAAGCAAGATGCCTTCATATTCTCCTTCTTCAGCGGTACTCTGTATACCGACAAAGTAATGTCTAAGAAAATACACTGGGCTGGGTTATTATTCTATTAATTCCTGTAAAGGTTTGCTTGATGGTAGGGACTAAAGAGTGGCTATGACAAGAGAATGAAAATAATG
Organism: Arvicanthis niloticus; assembly: GCF_011762505.2. NCBI lineage: Eukaryota > Metazoa > Chordata > Mammalia > Rodentia > Muridae > Arvicanthis > Arvicanthis niloticus. The sequence goes on along the minus strand of NC_047665.1, from coordinate 59,480,099 downwards.
TCAAACAATTTTCATTTCACACCACTGTGAGGATAAAATTATTCCCTTTGCTCCTCAGGCATGGGACTGCACATGGACACATTTGCTATTAGACTTTCCAAGGGCTTGAAGGTACACAGTATGCATCAGACGAGGGGCCTGTTGATACCATCCTGGTATTTTGAATCAGCCACTTCTACAATTAGTGTAACTCTGGGAAGACTGAAATGAGTATAAAAGCCCATGAAATATAACCCTGATTCTATAAAATGTTCTGCCTCATGCACCGCTCCCTAGCCTGGAGTAATTGCTCTCTCTCTCTCTCTCTCTCTTTTTTTTTTTTTTTTTAGCAATGATCAGCTCTCATTTGGCACTTTGCATTTGAATCTTTTTATTTGCATGCACTCCCTCAGCAACCCAATTGTAATTCAGCTCAATTCCATTCCATTCAGTTTAAAATATTTATTCAGTAGCGATTGCATGGCGGGGACTGTATGAGGTGCTGGTGATAAACTGAAGACAAGGCCCCTGGTTACTCCTAAACATCTTTATAACCAGATGAGAAGCACATTACACAAGTGTGACAGAGTCAGTGTGGCTATAGAAGGAGCTCTGGAGTACCAGATGGCAGAACAGGAGAGCAGGGGGCTGGGGGCAAGTGTCAGGCTATATATTCCCTAGAGAGGTAACAGCTGTGACAAGCTGAGGAAGAATATGGATCTCCTTAGGCAGAGGTACAGTGATCAAAGGGAAGGGAAGTTTTGTCTCAGGCAGAAAGGATGCTTCTTAAAGGATGGGCACAGGAGTTGGTATTTTAGCACTGTGGCGAAGAGGAGAGGGTGGAGAAAACGGCACTTAACCAACAGCATAGACAGAGAAGTGAGTGGTAATCAGACACAGGCAGGTGCTATGTGGCACAACTGTTTGAACCTATGCTTTTCCTCAGCTCATTCACTTATTCCTGGGAGCGCCCCTTTCTTCTGTAATCATCTGTTCCTATTTCTAGTGCCATATCATCCCTAGTACAAGTCTGCGTGCTGGAACATAAAAACCTAGGCATCTTGGTATTCCTGGCCTCAGATCTGCACCTATAACACCACTAATGGAAAACAAGAGTTAAAAGAGTAGAGATCAATCAGGTGATTAAGGCTTGGAATTAGACATAAGGCCAATGGGAAATTGTGCAGTGACTTGTATGAGGTCACTGCCTTAGTTCCTTTTCCTGTGGCTATGCTAAAATGTCCTGATGAGAGCAACTTACAGAAGAAACTCTTTATTTTAGCTCCCAGTTCAAAATACAGTCCCTTTTTGGGGGGATGCCAAGGCACAGAAGCTTGAAGCTGCTGTTCAGATCACATTCAAAATCATTAGGGAATAATGAAGCTCAGCTCCCTCCTTTGTTTTTATATAGTTCAGCATCCTTGCCCAAGGCATGGTACCATCCCTGTCTCAACTGTCACAACGCAGACACCTTCCCCCCATGTACATGCCCAGGGGCCCAAGGGATTCTAGATTTACTCAAGATGGCAATGGACCCCAACCATCACAACTACTTGCAGGCATTATTCATATTTGTAAGATTTTTTTGTGAACTGATTGGAGATGAAGGTTAAGGTATATAAGTGCATTAAATTCAGTAAAGAATAATCAAAGCTCAGGCACTTGGAATTTAATAACAACTTCTCCACTGATAGAATGTAGAGTTGTGCAAAATAAAAAGATGATATTAAAGTCTCAGGGTGGCAGAGGAAAGCTTCCAGGATCATCCCTATGCCTTATTTGAGAAACACTGGTATGACTTTCACAGAGAGGAATGAAGGGGAGAGACCGAGGGTAGAAAAACAAGTTCATTTTGTTTGCCTTAAAGCTCTTCATTTGTTCTCATGTGATATCTAGGACCACTACACAGCAAGTAGAAGTTCAGATCTGGAACACAAGTGAGAGAGGGAACTGGAGTGTGTTCCCTTCTCTGTCCAGAGTCCATCACTAGCCCCTGCCTCTACAGTTATCATGAGTCTTTGATGGTAGCAGTAATTATGGTGCTCACCATGATGGCTCTTTCATCAGATGTGTATTTTCTCAGCCCATGACATCGTGAAGTCCCTGGGTCTGAAATAATTTAGAAGGCCCCATAGAACGATTCACCCCTTTTGATGTGGTATTTCCTTTGATGCAGCCTTTGTTTGCAACAGCAGGTGATACCATCTAGCCTTTCCTGGTATCCATGAAGTCCAGGAAGTGATCTGAGACTGCATATAGGGTGCTGTGCCATAGTCCAGCTGTTGCCATGATTAAAACAGCTTTCTCCAGACTGAGGAGAAACAAACAGGGCTTTGAATATCATTATTAATAACAATAATCTTTTTGCCCCAGGTAATTTTCAAGGTGTGTTTTAAATATTGTTCCCTTTTTCCAGAAAACATAGTAAGTTCCCCCCACCCCCCATGAGCTACATAGTTCAAATGTAAAACTTCCAGCAGAAAACAAAAGTATTAGTTGTCTCTGACAGTAGAAGAAACTTGACTCTATTTGTTTTGAACGCTCACTAGCTTCTCGGGGAGATTGCTTGATGGCAAACAATTTAACTTCACATAGATATTTTATTCATCAGTAACATGTTGTCTAGAATGGTTTGTCATCTAGTTGCCCATCAGAGTAAAAAAGATTTCTCCTTTAAAGGGAACTGGGCAAAGTCCATCATATGAACATACTGGTGTGGGCATTGGGAGCTGATGTTGATCTGAGCTTTATGAATGAATAGTAAGGGAAGAAAGCTGGGAGAGCTGCAGGTCCCACCATGGCCAGGGTGACATTGAACTCTGGCATTATAGTGATATGGCATTAATAGCATTATATATAATATGATATGATATGATATGATATGATATTCTGTCAGATAATCTGGCATTATTCTCAAGAAGATGGTGAGAAATACAGACAGCAGACTGATAGGCTTTAAATATGGCCCTTTGGTATTTTGCATAGTAATGGTCCCCATAGACTCAAATGTTTGAATTCTTGGTGGAACTTTTTGGGAAGGGTTAAGAGGTATGGCTTGATTGGAGGAGGCATGTCATTAGGGGCAAACCCTGAGGTTTCAAAGTCTTGTACCATACCCAGTGTGTCTTTTTGCTTCATGGATGCATCTCAGCAACTAAACAAGTGCCATGCCTGTTTGCAGGCTGCCTTGCTTTCTTTCATGATAGACACAAATCTTAATCCTCTGAAACTGTGAACCTCAAATTAAATATTTTATCTTTGTAAGTTGCCTTGGTCATGGTGTTTTATTAAAACAATAGAAAAATAACTAAGGTAGGCTCCTAAATGTTCTTGTGTTGGAAATTGAACTAGAAGTCTGTGAGTTGACTTTGGAGAAAGGGTGCTTTGGAGGCAATAAGGTTTGGAATTACGTTTAGATGAGTTAATAAAGATGTCCCCCCGTTTTGTTTTGTTTTGTTTTGTTTTTTTTTTTATAAAAAGAGGAAACAAAATCTAAGCTAAAAACTAAGCTAGCCTCCTCTATCCCTCATTATGTGATTTCCTCGGCTTTATTGGCGTATAGCTGAAACCGCTCCCAAAGTATGAGCTTTGATTTTAAAGTTTCCAGTGTCCTGGATCAATCTTCTATACTGTCCACAGCATTCCGACTCAGCAATCCACAATGGACTACGGCAGTATTCAAAGGTAGCATAACAGGTAGATGCCAAATAAAGAAAACTAAAGTTCAAGGGGAGATGGAAGGTAGCGGGATTTGCAAGTTAAAGTTGATTCTGAGGGCTTCTCTACCACACGCTTGTAAATTGTAGTTTTAGTTGTTGTTGTTTTGTTTGCTTTTGAACTTGCTCTTTATTTTTCTAGGGTTATTTTATTTTTATTTTTTATTCTCTCAAAATGACTATTCAATTTTATTCTATAGCCTGTGTTCTTTAAGTGCTTGCTGCATACAGACAATGTTTGAATTTGTCTCTTCTCCTTCAGAATTTATAACCTAGAGTGTACACACACATAAATAACTACTTAGTAAAGTGGAATGGAGATGTCTGAGAGTCTGTATAGTGCAGTGTGAACTCCCAAGCAAAAGGGATCATGCCAACTGGAGAAACCAGAATTTGTTTCAAAGGAGAGGTGATATTTTCAGCTAGGCAGTGAGAGATGGCCAGAATGGTAGTAGGTAAACACACACAGAGAGAAATGCTTCAGCCAAGACTAAGCAATAAAGATGAAATTTCAGATCCAAAGAGATCATGAAAAACTCACCTGAGTGGAATTGGATAGTATTACATTTTTCTTTTCTTCTCCTTCCTTCCTTCTTTCCTTCCTTCTTCCCTCCCTCCCTTCCTCCCTCCCTCCCTCCCTCCCTCCTTTCTTTCTTTCTTTCTTTCTTCCTTCTTTTTCTTTTACAAGAATTTAGTTTTTCCATCGTAACTATTTCCCCAGAGGATAGCAACTCTCTATTAAAACTCCATATAGTTACTGCATGAAGCTCAGCAGACATTACTTTCTAACATAGTTAAGCTTTGTAAATAAAAAGTAGTTTCAAGTGGTATTTTATTGACTTTGGATTATTTTAGGCATATGTTTGTTCTTAATGTCAGCTAAGACCTTACTAGAGAATATCTCCATGCTTTACTGAAGAAAGTGCAACAAAACATATATGAAAATTAAAAGTTACTTAAAGATAACTTTCTCTGAGCCAAATAAGTAGAATTAAGACATGTATGAGTCTACTATTCCATATATTCATTAACCATTGGGTATCATTTTCATGAGGCACCTATTCAGCCTTTTGCCCATGCTTATATTGGGATTGTTCATTTTTGCTTACTACTTTCTTATGATATTTTTATGTATTTTGAAATTAAGTCCTTTATTCATTGTATATATATGCATATTATGTGTATATGTGTGTGTTCACGCATGTGTGTGAGCATGTGCATATGCGTGCATGTGTGTGTGTGTATGTGTGAGTGTGTGTGTGTGTGTGTGATAAAGAAAGGGCTCACAGAGCTTGGACTCTCAGTGTTGAACTATTTTGCCATTGACAGATTCATGGAGCATGACAATTATTGCCTTCAACTGTGTACCCACTGTTGACATCCCCAGATTCCAAAAGATAGTTTCAAATCAGCAATGACAACAATGTCCCTAGTTAAACAAATGGCTTAAGAAGCTAAACCAAAATTATGAGCTCAGGAAAGAGATAGGTAGGTAGAAGAGGGAATTTCTAGGGGGCTAGGGGTAGAAAACAGTAACCATTGTGCATTATATACATGTATAAAATTCACAAAGAACTTAAAAATGTTCGCATGTATATGTACATATGTGTATATATGTGCATGTGTGTATATGCATATAGTAGTATGTCTATACATATTTATGTGAATATCAACAGTACATAGAACATGTAGATGGGGAGGATACACCTACAAGTGTGTATGCCATATATATATATATATATATATATATGCATGTATTTATAGACATGCATGTATAAACAATTGAGATGAAATTATTACAGTCATGTGCCACAACACTTACTCATTTGTTTTTTTTTAAGCCATTGAGTTTGTGGGTTTTTTTAATATAAGGAGAAAATGCCAATATATTTAGCGATTATATTAGAAAGTTTACCAAACATTTTATCAGATTTTAAAATTAATCCTACTTTTTTACCAAGATAATTCAACATGAACAGCTCCCTCCATGCCACACCGCTTAAAGTTCCCATTGTGTTTAATGCCATATAACATTATAGACATCATGGTTTATATTGCCAGTGTTCATTTAGATTGAATTGTATGTCTGCCACTTATTTTGCTCTCTGTTGCTTCTTTAATCTCACACTGCTCATTCAGAACTGATCTTTCCTGACCCAGTAAGTATACTTTAGCAATTTCTTTTAATGATTTCATGTGGGTAAAAACTCAGTTGTTATTTGCCTGAAAGATTTTTTCCTTATTATTTTCTTATGACTGAAAGAAACTTTCATCTACCACAAAGTTTTATGTGGACTTTTTCAGCACACTGAAGTGATGTATCCAATAATATCTGATTTCCCATGCTTTTGTGAAATCAGCTAGGATTCTGCCTTTTAATCTTTTACTTTCAATTCATGATTTTTTTTCTTTGTTGCCAATTCTTATCTCCCATGAGGGTTCAATGATTAGTTCTCTTTACTATATAGGAGATAATCACAGGACAGAAATCTTTTAATATTTCAGAGTCCACACACCCTCAAGCAGAGGGCAGAGGTCATAGAGGATGGTATTCTTATAATTCTGTCTACAACAGGAAATCAATTGAAAAAAGTAGATACTTTTAAAATGATGTGTAAAAGTTCCCATATAAGAGGATAAAAATGAAGAAAAATGAAGGAAATATCTATATCAATAAAACCAATAAAGGAGAGAAAAATTAAGCAGGTGCAAAACATACTAAGCTGAATGTTATAAGAGACCTTCAATAATACAAGGAAGAGTTGAATTATGGGGTGGAGAAGATACAACAGATTAATTATTTTTACAAGAAATTTCTGTAGCTAAAAGCCTTATTAGATAAGAAATGATTGATTTGAACTACAAAATATCCAGTTTACCAGATAAGTGCAATTTTAAAATGTAGGCATTTATTCTAATCTATAGACTAGAAATATATAAAACAAAAATTGAAGAGACTACTAGAAGAAAAACTGAAGTTTATGGTCAGAACTGGATATTTCAGTATGACTGTTGACAATTAGTAGAATAAACTGAGAAAAAGAAAAGATTTGGACATTACCAAATAAACTTTATCTGCTTTATTATACAGGTTTTCCCCCAGAGCTGTGAAATACACATTCCTCTAAGGTACATATAAAAGACATGTTAAATTTGATCATACCTTGGGTTATGAAGCAAGCTCAACAAATTTTGAAGAAATTAAATAAGGGAAGACCATATTTCTGATCTCTATGCAGTTAAGTAGAGATCTAAAGGATAATAGAAAAACCTCATTCTGGAAATCAAAAAATATTTGTTAGAGTGTTGGAGTAAGTCATGAATCACAGAAACAGTGCCTACTGGAAATCCAAAATTATTTTGAAAGTAATGGTAATGGAAGAAAACATATGAAAACTTTAAACATTTTAAAGATAATACTTTAAAATGGAGAAGTGCAAGTTAACAAGGACTGTTGTAAGTCTCAAACTCATGAGTACAAAGATGATATGGCAAAATAAATGAAGGGAACAAAATTAAAAATATCACTGGGAAAAGTAGAAACTGATTAAGGAGCACCGAAAGATGGTAACCATTGGGGGAGAGGGGGGAGAAAGAAAAGACGGAAAACAAAATAACAGCAAAAGAGGAAAGCCTACATCAATAATGCTCCAGTCCTTTGTATGGGGTTGCAAACCCCTTCAGTTCCTTCAGTCCTTCCCTATCAACAATACCAATCAACCAGAACTTCCAGGCTCCCAGGAACTAAATCACCAACCAAAGAGTAAACATGGAGGGACCATGGTTCCAGCTGCATATGTACCAGAGGATGGCCTTATCAATGGGAGGGGAGGCCCTTGGTCCTGTGGAGGCTTGATGCCCCAGCATAGGGGAATGTTAGGGCACTGAGGTAGGAGTGGGTGGGTGGATGGGAGAGCACCCTCATAGAAGCAGGGGGGAAGGGGACTGGATAGGGGGTTTGCAGACGGGAAACCAGGAAGAAATATAACATTTGAAATGTAAATAAATGAAATGACAAATAAAAAAAGATGTTCAAAACAAAACAACCCTCCAATCTACAAGCACAAAATGGAATAAAAAAAGACCACAGGCCCAGAACTATAAAATATTATAGCAGAAAAAAAATTGCTTAATTATGTACCAGTAGATTTGAAAGTCAAAGAGACATTTAATTGTTTCTTCCAAAATAAATGGTTGGGTTTTTCAGTGTGGAAGGCATTAGCCATATTGACAAAAGCAGTCAAAAGGCATGAGTTCTAACTCAGAGAGGTGATCACAAAAACCAAGAAGAAACCAATACTGAGAACAATTCTAAGTCGTAGTGAACTGAGGAAATAAAGAGTAGAGGAGCTGAGGTATCAGATTTGTTGACTGTTGGGTACCCTTCTCACACAGATAGAAATCTGGTGACTGAAGGACAGCTGAGGAGTGCTAAAGAGATATGCTTGGCAAGGTGAAAGAGATAGAAAAAGAGTGTGAGCCAATGTCAGAGTGGCTTCAGATAGGTATATGACAGTCACACACAGCAGCCTTTAGGCTATCAGGATGGACAGAGGTTACAGTGACATTTGCAGATTGAAATCATTGGGGATTCTCTTCTGGTTGTATGAGATGAGAATGTAATGGATGAGAAAACTAAATAATATCCAGATTAAAAATCCCCTAAATTATTATTCTGTAATTTAAATATAATTGAAAGTAAACTCCCTACATGATTTTGGTTAAATCCGACCATCTGGATGTTGAATTTGCCAAGCAAAACAAAATACAAGGCCAACATTGGAGAAAAATGTATAGTGTGTTTGTGTGTGTGTGTGTGTGTGTGTGTGTATGTATGTGTGAGTGTATGTGTGTATTAGGGTATGGTCTATCATATACCAGCATTTATTTTATAACTAGAGCAGAAGTGGTAATTTAGCATTAGGTATGGCATAGAATTAGGAAGATAAAAAAAAAAGAGAAATCCTGAAACAGGCAAAAGTGTGTAGGAGGAGTTAATGTAGGAGGAGTAAGAAGAGGAAGAGAAGGAAGAGGAGGAGCTAGGGAGAGCAGAGATGTAGGAGCGATGGAGAGCCATGCAGGTTTGGAGAGCAGTTGTGGGTAACAACTTTTATTTAGGTTAGCTAATTGGGGAAACAACTCTCTTTGTATTGGCATATTGTTATTGAGCTTTACCAAACAAATAAAGCCTTTGATTAATCTTTACGCACTGGAGTCTTATTTTCTTATTGGGCCCGCATGGATGGCAGGATGGTCTGGGCAATGCCCAGCCTTGAGACAGCATGGAAGTTTGGCAGAGCCATCTCTCATGCTGGCATCTTGTGAGTGACAGGGCTGGTGTTTCTGGCTGGCCGTTACTAGCTGCAGGCGCACATGGCCTCTGGCCACAGAATATGGCGGCTGCAGCTTAGGTAGTCAGTTTTACAGGCAGCCGCTTTTTAAAATAATTTCTTCAACAAAAATGAGCAAAGGGATGGAGGGATTGAGCATGGGAGAACTGCTGTTGTGAATTTCTGGAGAAAAAAAGATTACTTAATAGCTCATTTGAGACAGTAAATGTTATCTATATTAAAAATGAGATATAAGAGTAAATGGTACATATATCAAAGACCTACACTTAGAAAGAAATACTTTAGTCATTCAAAAAAATATTAAGATTTCCTTATTTTTTTCCCAAATGTTCTCATGAATATTTTTTTTCTGAAGCCAAAAGTCCCTCAGCTCCAATGCTCTATGTCATTAGGTCTGGCTCATGCCCTAAACAGATACAGAAATAGCATGGGCGATATTTGTATCTCGGTCTTTCCTGCTCCTATGTTTACCTTATGAAACTTTTTCTGATTAAAAAGAACATATCTTGTTTAACATATTATATGTATGATACAACCATATGCATTTATATCATAAATGAAACAGTTTACAACTTTTTTTGTAGGTGTGTAATGGACTCTTCTATCAGCCTCTTTAGCACTGGAATGGATAGAAAAAAAGGGGGATTCTTTTGTAAGAAATTTCCCCCACAGAACTTTTCTTTTCCCTTGTTCAGCCCTTATCTTTTCCAGTTTTTGGTCCTTTCCTTGCCCTACTCCATGCCCCAGAAGATGAACGGAGTCTGCCAGTCTTTGAACCCAACAGGAGCTTTACAGGGAGCGGCTGGAGCAGAGACATGGGGACCTTTGTGATTCTTGCCTTTGGACGTTGTAGCATTTGTCAAAAAATTTCTGAATAGAGCTCCAAACAGTTTGCTTTGAATTCTATGAGCTCCTTAGATCTTGCCACAAAAATTCTTCCCAAAGTACTTCTAGCTAGATAATGATCTCTGGAGACTCCCACCTGCCCCAAGACCACCCATTCTTCACCTGGACATGTTGGATTGTGGCTGGTTCTTGATCTTTATTTCTGAAACTGAATTTCAGGCTAAGAAATACTGAGGGCATTTAATTAGCAATGGCCATGTGCTCACCTTCCAAAGACTCCACTTTTTTCTTCTACATAATTCCATTCCAAAGTGTGCTCATTTAAGAGAAAGGGGGACAAATTTAAGTGAAAGTAAAGGACAGGATCTCGTTTCCTTCTGTCATTTATCTTTAGCCAGGGCTCCGGAAGCTTGTTAGCTGATTTCTTTTTTCTGTCCTCTTTTGTTGCTCCCAAACCTGCTGAATATTTCTGTTAAGCCACCACATGTCTATTTCTATGGATAGTAACTCATTTGTATGAGCTGCCTGAAAAGGCCTTGAGACTATCGCTAGAATCAAGAGTTAGACTGATCAAAACCAGGAGATCTGGCAGTGGGAAGAATTGTCAATTTTAATGGTAAAATGAGTAGGTTATGTTACCAAACTCCAGACAAGGACTTGGGATGAGGTCATCTAACTGTTTTGTTCTCTCTCTCTCTCTCTCTCTCTCTCTCTCTCTCTCTTTCTGTCTCTGTGTGTGTGTGTATGTGTGTGCGTGTGTGCGTGTGTGTGTGTGTGTGTATGTGTGTGTGTGTGTGTGTGTGTGTGTGTGTGTATGTGTGTGTGTGTGTGTGTGCTTTCCTCAATAAACTATTTAATCCACAGTAGATGTGTAGGGGAAAACAGAAAATTAGAAGATGAATGTTGAGATTGAAGCCTGGGTGTTTATAGAAGACAGTGAGGGCTTGTCTATTGTTTTTTGAGTGCCTGTCTTTTTTTAAAAAAAGATTTATTTATTTATTTTATGTATATGAGTACACTGTATCTATCTTCAGACACACCAGACCCCGTTACAGATGGTTGTGAGTCTCCATGTGGTTGCTGGGAATTGAACTCAGGACCTCTGGAAGAGCAGTCAGTGCTCTTAATAGCGGAGCCATCTCTCCAGCCCAGTCTATTAGTTTTTAATATGGAAGAAAATTATGGTCTTATCCTTGGGAGGTGACAGAGGTCATAACTAACCTGTACTGACATAGCCTGTCCTCTCCCTGATATAAAATTTCCACATGTAGACTTATATTAATATAATCTAAATAATACTTAAATATCTATCCATAATTTTCCCTCTCCTGTGAATTCCCAAACATGTACTGAAATTTGAGTGAAGGCCACAATGGGTGTCTAGAATCTGGCCTTGTGAAGTTGTAAAATGCAAGCCCTTGTCCAATAGGGAGGTCCCTCACAGAAGTGAAAGGAGAATGGACACTGGGCAGCAGCAAAGTTGAATCTGATTTTACCAGCCATTTCTAAACAACTTTTAGGGAGCATTTATAGCCGAGAAAACTATCAGAGAAATTGTTCTGCAGCTCAACTAGCTGCTAATTAAGCAGCCTGTGTTGACCTCAAATTACATATGGAATGAACTGGCCGCCTCTGGATGCCAGAGGGAAGCTAACTCTAACATAAAATATAACTAGAGCTAATATCGAGTAAATTGAATTTCTAAACAGATACAATATTTCACTCAGAGCATCTAATAATTTTGCATTTGAACTGGGTAACATGCCTGATGTCTGAAATAAAGCAACATAGAGGTTAATATTAAGTTGTGTGCAAATTATACATAGACAAAAAGTAAGAAGCACAGGGGTTGGCATATAAATGTGGACCTTGGAGGGGTGATGCTATACTGATAATATTAAGGCATTCATTTTCCACCATTGCTTTTATATATTGTCCATGAATTTTGAGAAAGTGAATATTATCTCTGAGTCACTCCTCTGGCTCTTTGTTAATTCACATAATGTGGATCAGATGTTGCAGGATCATCATTAGGAGATAAATCCTGTACTTGAGATGATGGCTTCCTCTAGGGTTTCTGAGATACCTGGTTTTATTTCTTCTATTAGAAAACAGTACCTACTATATACATCCTGTATTTTCTAGATTTTTTTCTAGGCACATTTAAGTGGAACAAAATGTTATCAGGCTGTATACTCTAAAACAAAAATTTATGAAGTAGAATTGGTTGTGGTTGATAGAAACTCATTACCTAGCTGAGACCAGTATAGAACACTGTATCCTGTATCTCCTGCCTCCTGGGTACTGAGAATGCAGGCCTGTGTTACGGCATCCAGATAGAAACAGAATCCTGACATTACTGATTGCATTGGTTTGGTAAGAAAGAAAGAGGCACATGCATAAACTTTCTCAGCATTTAAATTATATCCCCAAGAAAAGACTCTAGAGTGAACATTAAGGCCTCAGAGTTGGTTCAATTTGCAAAGATGCTCAGCTAGAGCTCAGTTGGTTAATTGTGATAAAAAAAAAAAAAACAAAAACATAAAATGCTTTTTATTTTGCTGACCTGATAGTGACTCACTCACTGTTCATGTACAAATGGCACCACTGGTCTATTAAGGGACAAAGTACAACTTTTTATTTTCCCTGCATCCTGAGATTACAGAGGATGTTAAAGTGGATGCCTGTAAAATTCCTGAAGGGTGAAAAAGTGAACAGGTTGATGGTGACAATAATATCCTGAGGCAGACACAGCGAGGGTTTAATATGATACCTCTATCCTTGCAACGAATTCTAGAAATTAGAGATGAGGACTGCAAAGAACAGTGAAACTAAAGCTTATAAGACACTGATCTTCTCAAGTAAGCTTTGTTTGTTAGGATATAATATCCGAAGGATGTGGCAAAGTCTTAATTTCGTTTTCACTTACATTATACCCTATTAATTGTCTAAGCCAAAACAACAACAGCAACAACAACAAACCTACACACAACAAAAAGCAAACTATGAGCTATATAAGGATTCCCTTGAATGCTGCTATGAAAAACACAAAGATGTGATTGTAGAAATTCACCAGTTATAGTACTACATGAAAGACCTACCAGCTTATATTAAAAACATGATAAGAACCTCTTGTTGGAAATATTTTAAACTTTCCATACAATTGAAAAAAATAATGAGGCATTAAAATACTGCCACCTAGTTCCATGGCTGTTAAAAAATGTTGTTTCAGTTTGCACAACCAATGAATAAAAGATCTCTCCTTGGAGCCTCAGGTCTGGCTGCTAATTATCCCCCACCCCCTCGAGTGTGCACGTGAACATATTTATCATAGCTACTTACATTAGTAGAACTGTACAAACATTACCTTTGATAGCTGTACCATCCTTAATCAAATGCAGGAAGGAAAATGTTTGTGCGTATAAGGTATGAATCTTGATCATGTAGAGGTGGGCTTGTAACCTCTCTTCTGAACTCTAAACCTATGTACAGAATTATGCATGGGACTGATCTGCCGAGTGACTTACCATTAAAAAGCCACCACATGAAGATTTATCTAGTCTTCCCATGACTGAATTTTAGTGACTTGCCATTCATTCAGGAATCTAGAATTGTCTTTGAGTTATCCTTGTGAATATTAAATACCCTTAAATAAACATGCCAGCCTTTCTTCTTTCTAATTGCCTTCCAAATACCCTAAGGCAAAACCCTTTCTAAGGAGGAGAGAGCTGAAATAGAGACATGAACATGAGCAGCTTATCCAGGGATGACACAGGGGACAGTTAAAGCTGTCCAGAAACAGTATTAGGAAGACTTTTCAAATCATGTTATAGATCTGACATTTGTGGGAGGAAACAGGATTGAGCAGGGAGACCTTGGAAAGTTGAAGAAAACCCAAGGGGAACTCAGAATTTAGGATCAGGACACATGAGAGTCCTGAGTTGGAAGAGTGGCCAAATCTTCATGGTACTGTTTTGTTTTGTCAGCGACTTGAGGCTATTTGGATAGAATAAGTGTAATCTCATACTTGTGTTGCATGTCAAGTTATTTCTGGAATCAAGCAAAACACTAAGTACTTCAATAGCTGCCAATGCAGCCTATAATCCCAGCAGTCAGGAGGTAGATGCTGGAAGATCAGAGGTTTAAGACTATCTTCAGATCCACAGTGAGTTCAAGGGTTAGCCTGAGCTAACTTACGAACTACATGAGATTTTGGTCCAAGAAAACTATGGAGACAAATACTCTTTATAATGACATCACAGTCATCATTCTGAAGGATCAAGTGGAAAAGATATAGTAATTTCTCTCTTAAAATAGGTCATAAGCTGGTACCATCACAAGAGAACATGGCAGCCCCTTCTGAATTGCTTATGTGCTTATTTTGCTCGTGTTTGCAAAACCCTTATCCCATGACATAGCCTCTAACTGCTTTGGATGGAGTCTCTTTCATTTTGTCTGCTTGTTGCTCATGCCACTATCCTCATGCTACAGATAGGCTGAAACTGTATCTTCATCTCTAAGATTACACTGAGTACATCATTCAGCAGAGAGCTTTGTGTATATAACTTGACTACATCAGATAATACAGGTGAATGAGAAATCTCACTGAAAATTAATCATAGGGATTTACCTATTCTATGGTCTAAAATTTGGAATAAAAGAAAATTACCCCATAATCTCCATAGCCAGTAACAAATTTTCAAATGCAGCATTAACTCAGCAGAGATACAAGCATGTTTGCTTACAGTTAAGGTTAGCAATACATTTAGGAATTTTAAAATTCCTAAATGTATTGCTAACTTATTCTAATATTATTATAATATTATTATTATATTATTATTATTATTATAATCTATTATTATAATAATAGCTAAATATTATTATTGCTACCCTTAGTCATTAAGTCATTTGAGAATATTTAATAATCCATTTATATTTGATTGTATAACTTTTATTCAATTTCACTTTTGGTGATCTGAACTGTAGGCATAATGCCCAAGAGAAAAAGCACCAGAACCTGCTATTCTGATGTTCCTAGTGATGGCAATTGTCAGAAAATGGAATGAAAATTCTATTTAAGAAATGTGTTTACAGGCTCCTGGTCATTACGTACACAGCCACTTCTGAGTTCTTTGTTCATGTACAATTTCTTTACACAAATCTATGATCATATTTTTGTCCTCTATAAGATATAAAATCCTTACATTTAGGCCTTCCCTGAGATTTTATCTTTCGGTAAAAAGAAAATGTAAGTATCGTCTCTTTTATCTCCTGTTGCTATTCTAAAGTGCTCTTGCTATGGAAAAGGATCAATTTCACAGTACCTGCATAGGTACTTCTATTTTCACTTAAATAATGCTTTATACACCATTGCCGGGGTCTGAGGAGAACATGGAGTGAGAGGTGTAAGAAAAAGTGAAGAGAGAAGCTGAGACTCCAATGACTGTCTGATTTGGAACAAAATCCTTGGAGGGTAGAAGAATGCTATTGGCTGGGTAGGAGAAATAACATCATGATAGGTAGTTGGGAGTGTGAAGAAAGACAGCTTTATTGGTGCAGAGCACTTGCTGCCCAAGTACGAGTACTTCAGTTCAAATGCCCAGAGCACACATAAGAAGCTGTGTACCCTCAAATGCGCACTTATAACCCTAGTAATTGGAGTAGTGGGCAAACACAGGAGAATGTCAGAGGCTTGCTGGCTACCTGTGTCTGGACACTCTCCTTTGACACCTGCACTTGGACATCGGTCCATTTGCCCACTTACAGATGTGTGCACATGTAGCTCACACACATTATTTAATTAATGAATTAACTTAATTAATTAAGGATAGTTGGGCCAACTAGTTAGAGGAACTACAGAGAAGATAAATAATTGCTTACTTCTAACTGTTCTCTTTACTCTATCCAGTATATTAGCGTATTTCAAATATATCTCCCGTTTGGAGCCCACTTTTCCCAATGCTTTGCAAGCAAAGCCCACTGCTGCCCCCATTCATTCTTTCCTCTTCTGCCCAAATCCTTAAACTCTGCCACGTACATTGACTTTGAAGCTCTACCAGATTAGTTTTGGCTTGCTCCTAAATATCTCTGCCAGTTAATCTCAGCACAAACATGTTGCCAAACCTGTTCACCAATAAATATTTATGAATGTCTAGTAAGTGTCTAGATCTGCTAGGGCATAAAGATTAATAAGAGGTATTCCTGCCATCACCAAGTTTCCAACTACAGACAAGTGTAGAAGAACATGTTTTTGAAACACGCACTCAGGTAATGGATGCATCTTTCAAAAGCATTTATTACCAAGAGTATATTTCAGATCACGTTAAATTTCACAGAGAACACTCATCACAAATTCAAGGACTTGCAGAGAAAAACAGATTCCTACAATATGGCTAAAGTTTAACCGTTAGACATAGTTTCAAAGTTGATAATGTGCCCCTCTTGGTATAACAATTCCAAAGAGTCAGAGATGATATTTGTACAAAGAGAATGCATTAAACATCTGCTTTATATAATCAAATAAGAAAAGGCCTGGTAAACAACAGTCTCCCACCATGTATACCTTAGAAATTAACTTTTATTTTCTTGTTTGATTACATTATAGCAATTTGGTTTCCAACCAACCTTGGTACAGTGGGATTTTTACCTGAGACGGATTTCAAGCTAATATGCCTATTGTGCCGTGTCTCATCTAGCTTGTTTTTTTTTTCTAACATGCAATACAATAAGACAGAATTATTTTTCAAGGGAGTGAGGTAATATGCTTATGTTCTCTAATACTCTCTGAGATTACATGAATGTACATGCACGTGTCTTAAGGACTAATTTTTTTTATATATATAAATGGTGCTATCTCAATGACAGAAGCTGAGTATGACTGAATTACAATATGGAAAACAAGAACACGAGTTCACACAGAAGTGGCAAGCTATTTTAATACAGTACAGGGTCGCTCTAGGTCTCATCCTTGAGATCAGAACCATGATTTTTACTCATGTTACAGACACAGTGATTGATTGGGGGGGGGGTTGTAGGCAGGAGCTGAAATAGCACATGTTAACCTGTGATAAATGGTAGCCTGCTTTCTTATCACCGACTCTGAAGAGTATTCCTGCAGTTGGGCATGTTGGCACCACGGGGGTGTATATGGCTTTTTGAAATTTAACCAGTTTCTATGAATGAAAGTTTGGAGTACTTAAGAAATATCAGGAATATCAGGTATCAGGACTAGATACCTGAAAACAATAGCATAGAGCAGGGTTCTAGACACACATAACAAATAGGTAAGGCACTATCCCTTTCTGTTCTCAGAGATTACACAGTTAGTTCCTTGTTTAAGAGGGTTTGGTCTTCCTTTGCTTGGTGAAACTTTCTTTTGTAACACAGAGCAGAGCCAAAGATTTCTTGAAAGCCAAATCTCTATTTTTGTGGTCATCTCATGAACAGGTGGGTTCTGACGTTTACAAGAACTCTCAGTGATCTGGAAACCCTCTATGACCACAAGCTCATACTGGATTGATTTCTGACTTTTTTAAGAAAAAATTAACTCTTTTGAGATTATCAGAGTCTCTAAAGCAGTGGTTCTTACTTGTCCTAATGCTGCAATCCTTTAATACAGTTCCTCATGCTGTAGTGACCCCCAACCATGTAATTATTTTGTTGCTACTTCATAACTGTAATTTTGCTACTGAAACAGAGCATAATGTAAATATCTGATACAGGATATCTGATTTGCAATCCCACGTGAAAAGGTTATTCAACCCCCAGAGGTCATGACCCACAGGCAGGGAACTAAAGGAGTACCTTGTCATCATGTCAAATAATGAGACTTCTCTATCTTTTGATTATTATCATTATGATTTCTTTGAATTTGGCCCAGAGGGCCCTACTAAACTAGACATAGGCCAACATGGTCATGCTTTGTGAGCATCCTTGTTAAGGTCTTGTGCCTTTTGGGTGAGAAGGAGTTGAGAGAACCAAAAGTCAAGAGACAGAAGCATTACTTATACATCTCCAAGAGGGTAGGGGAGCCACCAGGAGTTTGTTTGGAAGCAGCTGGAGCTGAGAGGATTGTAAGGACACCAGAGAGACAGGAAGGGTAGGGTCACAGCCTTATGAAGCTATCCAGGCTTCTTTTTAAGCCTTCCCACAGGACTCTGGATTGGCCGGTTTAAGGAAGTACCTGTAACGAACACTTTGTTCATACCGTCTGATGTTTGCTATTAGTTTTCTTATTGTCTGTAGCTGTGGGGCATTGCCAATTTTGCTTCAGTGAAATGAGGAGCAGTGGACTCTCTGAAATAACCATGTGGAGGGAAAGTATAGCAGGCCCAAGGTGACCAGATATGACTGGATTTCTAACAGTTTATACCAGGCCTAAAATGGATCATGTGACAGTAACTGGAGAACTCTCGTCTGAGATATTATCCTCATTTGGGGATGAGCTGATCACTAATAGTATTGACTGGCCAACTAGTCTCAAATGTCTTCTTCCACCTAGAATTATTTGTGCTTGAAAATACAAACAAACCAAAGCAAAACCTTGATCGTATTCCTTAGCTGTCAAAGTTGATCATGATTTAGATGTGACTGGGGGAGAATATTAACAAATATATTTTTGTTATAAATTCGTGTTTTTCTTTGAAAATAAGTGAGGATTGTAAATAGGGAAGAGGTCATTGAATCAGAGAGGACTGTGGGCATCATCAGTGGTCAGGCGGCACAGGATGGCCAGCTCTCTTTCAAAAAATCACCAGTAGTTTTAATCTTTAGGTTTCAGTTGTGCAAAGCATTTAAATACAAAATGCCCCATCATCCACCAGTACCTATAAATATCTATTGCATAGCACTGAGTCAGACACATTTTAGAGAATGAAATCTCAAGGTGGTGGTCATAATAAGCATAGCCTGAGGATACTAAGCTGCAGCCACCACGGAAGGATGAGCTCATCTAGATCTTTGCAACCATCGAGTGGAAGTATAAATGCAAAGATTGTTGATAAAGAACATATGCTTACTTCCCAGGCCTGCGATAGATAAACAGCCAATTCTCAAGAGTCTATTATTAAGTTTCAGGAATGTTTGCAGAACTGTTGCTAAACACAGCCATTATTATAAAATTAAAAACTACCAGCACTATCAATTAAGCTACATTAAATACAACAAAAAAGATACAGAAATTACTCCTGGTCACTGCAGTTTTCTAACCCTTATATTGTTTGACATTTTTGCCTAATGCATTTGAATATTGGAAATACAGTATGCTGGTGTTATTTTCATATATTGTTCCTAGTTTTGATCCTATTTTTATTTCATGATAAATGATTTCATGATAAATGTATTCATATGATGAATTTTGGCATATACTACAAATCATGATTTTTGTTGCTGTTTCCATTATTGTAGGGATCCAGGTTGTTGAGTATTTATCTGAAGATGTACTTCTTCTGTGCACATCTCAAGAAACATGGAAGTTTCCTGGGTAGCTGTAACAGGTATAATGTATCCTCATAGGTTCCTATATTTGAGCACTTGGGCCTCAGCAGGTGATACTGTTCAGGGATACTGTTGAATCTTGGGGACATGTGGCCTGACTTGCAGAAATGATCACTGTTGTGGGCCTTGAATGTTAACCTCTTCTTCTGGGCCTCAGTTCATTGCTTCCTGTTTGGCCCTTTGTCACATAAGGCTCTGAGCATTGATCATGGCAGGTAGACACTGTGAGCTTTGCAGCCATATTACTTGGGTTGGAATCCTCTTCCTGACTCCTGTTAGCTAGGTAACTTCAGTACCTCTCCTAACTTCCTTAAAGTTTCATTTCCTTATCTGCAAAATATGGATGCTGCTCCCCACTTTGTGAATGCATTAATATCAGTAACTGTTGAAGCAAGTGACCCTGATATTGTAGTTCTCAACAAAATAAAATTGTCTTTACTGTCCTTGCTCTATACAATCCAAGTCTAAATGAAAACAAGCACATGTTTTCTCCAGTCACTGGGTCAGATTCTCATTCTCAACTTCTTCCATCTTCTGGTGCCTGTTGATACTCCTTAGCTTGTGGCTGTCCCACTGCAGTTTCTGCCACCACATCCATTGTTTCTGTTTGACCTTTGTAAAGAAACCTGCCATTGGTTTAGGAAGAAATCAAGATGATCACACCTCAAAATCCTTAACTGAAATACTTAGAAAATTTATTTTTAAGTTCATTATTATCCTTTATACAGAAAACTTTAATAGTGAACACTTAACACTTTATCTTCTTTTGCAGTGTAGAAGAAAGCATGCCGTAACAATGCAAACATTTATAAGTATAAAAACAGAGACTAAACTTTCGCCAAAATTCTTGAGCAGAGTGGTATCTATGGCATATACTTTTGATTTCGTATCTCTGTAATATATCAAACCAAATTGAAAGTGTTTACTTAAATATATCATGGATATCTTTCCATTTGGTGTCTGCATATCTATGCTCCCCTACTTTAGGCTGGCTTTGAACTTTTTTTTTTTTTTTTTTTTTTTTTTTTTTGACTTGGCCTTCCAAGTGCTGAGTCAATAATCCCACTAATGAATTTCTCTGACCTACCAATTTTAAGGTCACAATTGAAACAAAAGATTTTATACCTACTGGAAAGCAGAGTATCAGATTCATGCTCATGAGACCCCCTCCCTGTAGCGAGGGAGTGACGTCCTGCTGTGAACAGGCACAGCCATGTTCAAGACCAATGGTTCAGCCCTATTGGAGTGGCAAACCCTTCCACAGGTGAAGTTCAATGGAATAGCAAAGCCCTGGGCTGCTCCAGTGTTGACAGTATGTACAAAAAATGCCCACTGTAGCTTTCTCCCACTCTCTCTACAGAGGCTGCTCCTACCAAGACTGGCTAAACCTGTTTTCCTGTTCAGCTATATGTAACAACCCTGCCTCCTTTTCAACTATATGTAATAAACATGCTGAGCTTCAGGATGCTGAGGTTTCTCTATCAGACAGGAAAGTCCACTAATCCCCTTCCCTCCCCTTCTCCTTCTCACCTTTCATCTTTCTTTCTCCCTGTCTGTGTGTATGTACATATGCATGTATGTGTCTCTTGTACCCATCTGTGTATGTGTGTGTGTGTGTGTGTGTGTGTGTGTCTGTCCTTTATTTCCTCAATGTTTTACCTAAGTCAGTTTCTGAAGTCATTCAAGGATCTCCCCTCCCCTTAATATTTCCTTCTGAAGATAGAGAGAAGTTAGCGGAGTCTGCTTATATGCTGCATATATGTCCAATTAGGGAACCTCAAGTGTAGGGACTCCTATAAATGTACTATAATCTAGATGGTCTAATCTTTGACTCACAAGAATTCATCATAGAGTCATTCTTAAATTTGTCAGCAAAGTGATGTGCCTTCTGTCCTAGAGAGGTATTATTATAGTTCTTCACTACACAAGCATTCTTCAAAATAGATCTTGGAAAGGATGTTACCAATGCTGTGTTTAGAGTGTATACAAGCATAGATAAATGGGCTGCTGTCTTCTAATAGTGTTTTTTCCCAGGCAGCAAGGCCTTTGCTTGTGTATAGTTAGTTATCTGAACTTGAGAAGACTGATGTCTTAGTTGTCACTGATAGCCTCATGTATGAGGTGAAACGGATTGGAAGAATACTAAAGAACACTGAAAAAATCCATTAAGATCTTAATGGATTAAGTATTAACAAGATATAAATAATAAGATAGCCAATAAATCAATCACCTAGCTACTAACTGGCCAGTTACCCAACAATCCATCTACCAGACCAAATTAACAATCAAGTAACCAATTACCTACCCATCTACTTACTCACCCACCTATCCAAACAACTAAATAATCAACCAACCAAATAACAAACTAGTCATCTACCCACCCACTAACCCAACTAGCCAACCAAACAATTGAAAACAATCAGTCAACAAAACAAATAATCAGCTAAACAACCAATTACCAACCCACCAGTCAGGCATCCAACCAGTCAGCCAACCGTCAATCAACAACTAAGGAGCCTAACAAGTAGGCATGCAGGATGACACAGCTGTTCTGTCTCATAATATCTATCTAGTCATCAGCACAGGCTCTACTGAATCCCTTCTGTTCTTATTATATAGATGACGCTGTCCAATCTTGGTATCAGCTTGGAGCAAGAGAGGGAATTAAAACATACCTTCATCTGTTGGGGCTTATACTTTGTGAAGTATTTCAGATTTGCAGAAGATGAGCACACGAGCCACCAAATGCAGCCTATGACTTTTATGTAAATGCCCATGCAACCGTGTCACTACTAACATCGCCATCATTATTAGAAATTATTTACTTTAATTCATATCCCAGAGTTGCTAAACTAATAAAGAAATAGTTTTCTTACTTCCTCATTTGCCCCAAATATTGTCAATCGCAAATATACTATTTTACCCTCTCCATCTAGGGCCTCCATCTGGGCGAGGTATTTCTTCTGAGGATCTCAACCGTCTATAACTTGAGCATGTATTTATTTAGAGCATCTCATTCTTCCACAAAACTTATAAGAAATACCATCTTCCTCATGGAACTGCTAGTTTTTCCCCAAATTATGCCATTTTCTATACTGTATCAATGGTAACTGAACAGGATTTACATTTTAAAATAATTTTTATTCATAATGTGTTTCATAAAGATACTTGCCAGGTACTAGCCATCACTACCACCATTAATCTTTTGTTGAGACAGTTCTTTATTGCTAGCCCTGTTCTTCTTACAGTATAACCTCCAAATAATCTTCTATCTACCTTGATACCATGTCAAATACATATGTATGTATGTATGTATGTATATGAAAGAAAAATACATGTGCACATGCAATACGTAATATTCGTCTTTCTGTGTCTGCTTTATCTCATTTATTATGATTACATTTGCTTCTATCCACTTTCCTGCAAATGATATAATTCTCTTCTTTATACTGGAATAAAACTCCATTGTGTGCATGTTCCATATATATATATTTTTAAATCCATACCTGTTGATGAACACCTACATTTTCTTTTTGGGGATTTTCTATTGTAATTGGTCTCACACTGAGCCGGCATCAAAGATATCACTTGAGAAATTGTTTGAATGTGACTTCTAGATATATTCATTTGGGAATCTGGGGTAGGGTCCAGTAACCTCAGGTTTCGCAAGCTCTCTGGGTGTTTTGCCATACACCAAGCTTTGAGAATCATTCTTTAAATCAGAGCCTATTAACCTAACTCACATACTGGAATTACCCAGGGAGTTTTAAAAATTATTGATGCTTTGGGTATAGAAAGTCTGAATTAATTAGTCTCAGGTGAGTCCTGAGAGTTGGGAATCCTGCTAGCTCCCCTGGTGGTTATAAAGTACAGTGAAGGTTGAGAACCATAGCTCTAAGCCCTTTATTACTTCACATTAATGGTTTTACCTTCTGTTTTTTGAAGCCTTTATTGTTGTTGCTGTTGTTCCCTAACAAGCCATGGCATGGGAATATAGGAAGGAAGGATACCTCGAATTAGAAATACCTTGTTTGGGGTGGATTTAGATATCAAATGAAAGGTGACACTGCATCTTATTGTTTCCCTTGGCTTGTTTATCTTACACCAAAAAGCCTTTGATTTTAAAGCTGATTTAATTTCATGCAGCGCCTCCTTTTGAGTCCGTTGGCTTTTGTGCATATAAGGGTGACATACAAAATGAACATCTAAATGCTGATCCTGTGATCTTTGGGGAAATGTAGAAGAAGGGTCCATGGTACATTAACCATGTAAAGTGAGTTTAATCAGATGGGATTAATCTGTTTAAGTTATATTCACATGTAGAAAAAGAAATGGACTGGACTACATCAATTCAGTAATAAATTGCCTCCACATTCTATACATAACCAATTTTATCAGCACGGATACCACTGCTCAGATGGTCTGTCCCTCTGGATAGAGTGCTGTGATCCTGATGTGAGCAAATAAAGACACATAGGAAGAAGAAACTTCTTCAGTTTCTGTGCAGAGAAATATGTTAAGAACCTTTGTTGCTACACCCAATGTGGATAAGGAGGAGTCCTGTCATATTTTATAGTAATGAATCATTTTCTCCAAACTTGGTCAAGTGTTTTAATCTTGTCCCATCAAAAAATACTAGCCAGTGACATAACTCTTTTGTCTCCAATCTGTCTTTTTATTTCTGTTAAAAAATATCAATGGTGAATATCCTTTGTAGGTTAGGTTCCTGCAGCTCCCCCCCACCTCTTTTCCTAAGACGTTATTGCATGAATTTAGAATGAGATAAAGTAAATCTGATATTGCCTTGCTGTGAATTGAGGATGTTACCTTGATAGTTGGGAAGACTGCTTTAAACTGGGCTTTCTAGTGTGTTTGAAATGTGATGATTCCTGAAGTTTCAAAAGAAAGTGACAGTGTTTAACCATCAAAGTCAAGAAGGAGAAATCACCATAATCTGCAGCAAAACTACAATGATAACTGTCTCGATTTCCAAGGGTCTGTGGTGATTGGCTAACTTACTGTGGTTTTCTAATGTGAGATGGAGAGATGAGCCAGCAGCAGAGAAGTACCTGTATATACGTACACACATGCATACTTACGTACATGCATGCATACACACATACATGCATAAATGCACAGATACATACACATATGCACACATGTATACATACATGTATGCATACATACATAAATACATATAAAAAATCAAGAGCAAAGAAGCAGAAGGTTTGTGTTAATTGTGGGAATGTCAACATCATGATGCCTTTATCCAATTCCATATCTGAGCAAATGATAAGAACCAGAACCCATCTATTGAAGGAGAATCTGAGTCCCCAAAGAAGAGAAACTGTGTTGTCATAGAAATTATATATACTCCAATTCCAGATCTCTATCTTACTTTGAATTCACTTAACAAACTGTTCCAGGGAGAAATGAAATAGAAGTTATGAACATTTCTCATGCTTAGACTATGTCTCCTGTTAAACAAAAACATGTTATACATAGGCATCATAAAATGATGGCTAATTTTACATCATTTAAGCTAGGCAACAGTGCTCATGTTATTGGTCTAGATGTCATTATGACAGTATTTTTTTAAATTAGCATGATCCACCTAAAATTAATTGACTTCCAAGAAAAAGAGATTCCTTTTTATGGTATTTATGGGTCTCATTCAATTACCTAAAGGCATTACGAGTAAAGCATGAGGTTTTATGAAGAAACTGCCTTAATAGTGCAACAAAGAAATCATATTTGAGAAGACTTTCTACTAGCAGCCTGTTCTATGTGTTTGGCTTGCCTGCTTACATACTTGTCTGTGTAAGATAGCAGCACGGCTAGGTTTGGAGGAATGGAAACTGTTTTCCATAGTTGGCAGTAATTCAACTTCACCATCCTACTTCTGACTCAAAGACCTATCTATAATCCTTCAAGTATGAGCATCTGGCCATGTTGTGACAACCGACAGCATCAGACAGCTTTGTCCCTCTGCCAATCACCATTCCTGAAAATAAAACATATCCTAAGCTCGTATTCATCTATTCTGACTGCAGTATCTCTGCATCACTGTCAGATGCCTTAAAGGACCCATACTACCATAAGAAGATATGATATTGGTCATGTGACCATGGTAATCACTCCTCTTTACAAGGCATTTGGGGAAATTCACAGCTTAAAATAGGGCAGTAAAGAATCTTATCAAAACTGAGAACAAAGTCATAATAGGAAGATGGTCGTCTGTTTGGATTTTGTGTCTCAAGAAATCATATGATGCCGTGTCACTCAAGCTACAATTATGGCCGACTGACCAAAGGTGTGGATAAAAGTAGACCCCATCATCACTAGTTCTTACAAAATGACTTGCATTCTTTGTGCAAAGCATTCATGAAACTAGGTTTTCCTAAAAAACCTAGTTCTTGGTAAGAAACAGATAATTTCAGAGGATATTGAAATGATACTGCTAGACCTACATTAATGATGTCTACATGATTATTCTAAATTCTGTAGTCAGCTGCCCTGGGGAAGAAAACTAGGAATTAGTATGTCAATAGTGCAGGCTAGTTAATACTGAATTTCATGAAGATACAGGATCACTGCTCTACACCAGAGAAAGGGAGAAAACTCAGAACTCATAAAAGTTACCAGCTATCTCTAGGAACCTCTGTGCCTAGTGATAGATGAGTCACTGTGCAAGATATACATACAGCACAGTAACCAGGGGTTACAGATCCCTCAAAAATGAAAAACAGGGTTATCCCAGCAGATAAGCAGTATCTGAAGTACAGCTGAAGGCGAGTACAAGTTGGAGGGACAATAGAGGACAATGGTGAATATCTATCATGGCCTCTAATGCAAACTAGTCCTATGAGAGCTCTACTTATAACGACACAGATATTGCTTTGCTTATCCTTTTAGAAGCCATGGTGACCTACCACCTAAAAGAGCAGAGACAAGTCATAAGGAACACATGAATTCCAGTTGGTGTACAGGAATGTGAATCAACAAGCACACTCACAATCTAGCACATGAGTAAACTTGTATTTAGATGATGTATTGCTAATTTACACCCTCTTCAAATCACAATAAAGTGGCCTGGTGGTTATTTTTCACTGTTAAGGTGATTGGTCTGAGATATGCCAAGGTCATAGTATAGCAGAGCCCTCAGTGTATCTGTAAGAACATTTCCAGAGACGATTAAGTAAGGAGGGCTATGACTTAATGAATGGTTTACTGTTTTGATGGATTCCAAATGTGAATAGACTCCTGGGAAGGTGTGGGTACCACTTGTCACCCAAGTTGAAGAATGTGTCTTGTCATGGCCTGTTCTTCTGACTCCTATCTGCTTCCTGGATGCTATGAGGTAAGAAGCTTTCCTGTGCCATCCAATCTTTGGATGGGCTCCAGGAAGCTTACTTGCTAACTGCAGCTCCTCCTGCATGGCCTTTGCCAGTAAAGCTTCTGTCTTGCTAAGGACTGGGAAAAATTTTCAGAGATTCTGAGGCAATATAATAGTTTCTTCCTTGAAGCCATTTCTCTCATATATTTATCACCGTAATGAAGTCCAGCTAACACAATTGTCTTGAGAGGTGGCTTTGTTCTCTGGTCAGCATAATAAATGGCCACTTCATATGTCAATATCATTCTGATCGATAATATGGATGATTAAAAGTTAAGAATGTTCCATTCAGTCTCATATTTCAAAAGCTACAGTTTCTCCTGTTATAAGTTATAGTTGCTAAACAACTGATTATCATTAATTTAATTTTTTCATTCTCAATTTGTTTGTGCACTGTGATTAAACTATTTTCTGTCATTGCCAATAAATAATCTTAATTACAAAGCAAAAATGAAAAGACAGTGCAATTTATTCTGGTATGTTAGTTAGAAAATATATTTTCCAAAGTTTCTGTCTCTGATATCTATCCCATCTTTTTTTTTATTGGATATTTTATTTACACTTCAGATGCCATCCCTTTCCCCATTCCCCTTCTTAGAAAACCCCTATCCCATGCCCCCTTTTCCTTTTTGCATTTATACACTTTTAAAAAATGTTAATCAAAGGCTTTATAAGTTTGGTAATGCTCAATCAGAGGTGTAACCCACTACCCAACCTAGATATATCAACCATCCTTGACTGGTAGGGACACGCGAACATCTGTCTCCCTATCCCCCCCTCTTTCTCTCTCTTTCTCTCTGTCATCACCCAGCTTCTCCTCTTCTTCTTCTCCTCCTCTCCCTACTCCTTCTCTTCCTCTCAGTACTCCTCCTACCTTAGCTCCTCCTACATATCACCCTTCCTGTTAAAATAAAACTTTCCTCTCAAAATACAATTAGAGAATAATTATGCCAATTTGTACCAGTGAGGTACAAGATAGTCCTAATACCTAGGCCATCATTTTGTTGACTAACCAGAACCTCTGTCATCTATCCTAACTAAAACACTTAGTTCTGAACCTAGCTTTTTCCTTGGCTTTAGAATGAATGTCAGCTGAAAACCATCCACTCAAATCTTTTCTCTCAAGGTAAATAGCTAGGATTGGCTATGAGGCTATAAGTTTTCAGCCCCATCAGAAATCCAGAATGACTGAGTTAACTATAATTGTGGGAAGCACAGAGCATAGCTTCTAAACCTTAGCCAATTTATAGAGACCTCTGAACACCTAGACACTCCCTCTACTACAAAACGTTGGAGCATCTGTTCTTCTGCCTTCTGGCCCAGGATCATCTGACAGACCTTAGTGCTGCAGAATTATTAAGGGGTGATTACTCTGTCTAGGCAGATATAATCAGTCGACTATTCTGCAAGTGTGTCCTTTTCTGGACAGTAATTTGTCTGTAGATGGAAAGAGGCAATTCTTGTCTAGTGGCTGTCTCACCACAACTGGAATAACTCCAAAGATGCTCAATTTTTTCTTAGAATTCAGTACAGGAAGCTGTCAGGGGCAGACAGGTCTCTAATCAAAATGAACATTAATACAGAAATGTTTGTCAGGTCAATTCTGTGGACTTCTGACGTTTTGAAAACCAACTATCCATGTAAGGTAATCTGGACTGTTGTCTGTTAACTCCACTCAGCTATTTCTAAATAAAACATAGAAAACACCCTAACAATAAACTCGAAGCCATGAATTTGCTATAATCCCTTAACTCACAGAATAACCATCTCAAATCTGTTAAAAAAGTTAAAGAAGGACTGGGTCTAAGCCTTGTATTCCTAAATGTGCTATACTGGTACAATGCCTATGAGAGTAACAATATTCATCTCACTTTTATATCAATAAGAAGCTCATACCAATGAAAACCTTAAAATTTGTAATCAAAGTAAATTAGTGCCATTTAAGAAATTATATCTTCATCTTGATAATAATTATACAGATTTCTACCAATAGGTTATGGCCAAGCAATAAATCCTAGCTAATCCTCTCTATGCCCACAAAACCAGTACTTTTCCCTAGAAAGATAGCACAACATTTACCACCTTAGTCCCCAAGACCAGGGAATAGGGGCGCTGACTGTTCATTAACTTCTTCAAGCTGATTATGGGCGTTGAGATATTAGAAGAGGAGTGGGGTAAGAGTAAATTGATAAGCCTCTGATGCTGTGTCTTCACTGCATCCAGATGGAATTCCAGGACCTCAGAGGTTTGAGCAGGTCTGCCCAGCTTGCTTGATGAGTAGATACACCAAGGCTGATTATTCTGCAATATACAATTCTCAAAACAAATTTTAGTATCAAGATAATTTTTTTAAGAGGGCTGACATTTTATTATTAAAGATGTTGGTTCTAACAGCTTTTCCTTTTTTTCCTCTCTTTTATTGAATATAATATTTACATTTCAGATTTTATCCCCTTACCGCATTTCCCCCACCACCCAGGAACTCCTTATACCATCCCCCTCCTCCTGCTTCCATGAGGGTGTGCACCCACCTACCTCCCACTCCCCCCTCCCCACCCTCAGATTCCCCCTCGCCCCCCCCCCCCGCAACTCAGTGTTAAGCCTTCATGGGACCAAAGACTTCCTCTCCCACCTATGCCTAACAAGGCCATCCTCCCCTAACTATATAGCTGGAGTCATGTGTCCCTCCATATGTGCTCCTAGCCTGGTGGTTTAGACCCTGGGGAGCTTTGGCTGGTTGGTATTGTTGCTCTCCTCATGGGACCACCAACCCTTTAGGCTCCTTCAGTTTACTCTCTAACTTCTCCATTGGGAACCTTTGATCAGATTAATGGTTAGCTGTGAGTACCTGCCTCTGGGTATGTCAGACTCTGGGGTACCCCTAAGGAGACAGCCTTATCAGGCTGCTTTCAGCATTTCCTTCCTGTCATCCATATCAGTGTCTATTTTTGGTGACTGCACATGGGATGAATACCCAGGTGGAATGGTCTCCATACAACCTCTCCTTCAGATTCTGTCCCATACTTTGTCTCCGTATTTGCTCCCTTGGGTGTTTAGTTACTCCTTCTAAGTAAGACCTAGGCATCCACACTTGTTCTTCCTTCTTCATGAGCTTCATGTGGTCTGTTAGTTAAATCTTCGTTGTTTCAAACTTTTGGGCTAATATCTGCTTATCAGTGAGTAAATACCATGTGTGTTCTTTTGTGATTGGGTTACCTCACTCAGGATGATATTTTCTAGTTCCATCCATTTACCTAAGAATTTCTCAAATTCATTATTTTTAATCGCTGAGTAATAGTCCATTGTGTAAATGTACCACATTTTTTGTATCCATTCCTCTGTTGAAGGGCATCTGTGTTCTTTCCAGCTTCTGGTTATTATATATAAGGCTGCTATGAGCATAGTGGACCATATGTCTTTGTTATATGTTGGGGCATTTTCTGGGTATATGCCCAGGAGTGGTATAGCTGAGTCCTCAGGTAGTGCTATGTCCAATTTTCTGAGGAACCGCCAGACTGACTTCCAGAGTGGTGTGCCTGCTTGCAACTCCACCAACAATGCAGGAGTGTTCCTGTTTCTTCACATCCTTGCCAGCATCTACTATCACCTGAATTTTTGATCTTAGCTATTCTGACTGGTGTGAGGTGGTATCTCAGTGTTGTTTTGATTTGCATTTCTCTGATGACTAAGGATGTTGAGCATTTCTTAAGGTGCTTCTCGGCCATTTGTGTTTCGTCAGTTGAGAATTCTTTGTTTAGCTCTGTACCCCATTTTTAATGGGGTTATTTTGTTGTTTGGTGTCTAATTTCTTGAGTTCTTTGTATATATTCTATATTAGCCCTCTATCGGATCAAGGATTGGTAATGATCTTTTCTCAATCTTTTGGTTGCCATTTTGTCTTGTTGACAGTGTCCTTTGCCTTACAGAAGCTTTGCAATTTGATGAGGTCCCATTTGTCGATTCTTGATCTTAGAGCATAAGCCATTGGTGTTTTGTTCAGGAACTTTTCCCCTGTGCCTAGGTATTCGAGGGTCTTCCCCAACTTCTCTTCTATTAGTTTCAGTGTATCTGGCTTTATGTGAAGGTCCTTTATCCACTTGGAATTGAGCTTGTGCAAGTGGATAACTATCCCATCTTTATTTGAGGTTCAAAACCTTATTTTAAGATAATTATTTTTAAAACTTCTTAGACATTTTTTTATATCTGCTATTCAGCATATTAGGTGTCATGAATTTTGACAGCATAGTGATAGCTGCATTTGTTGCCTGCTCTGAGCCTGTCTCGATCAGTTTCTATACTATAGTCACAGTACAGTTTGAAACAGACAACTCACAGGACTTGCTAGAGACTTTCAGTGACACTCCATCATCCTCAGTGTCTTTACCCTAAAACATTTGGCCAGCTCATCATCTGCCACTTTTTTTCTCACCTATTATTTTTTCAATAGCACATTTTGTTTCAGCACAGTTTTAGCATCTCATGACAATAATAACAACCTACCTGTGTTAATCAATGTATGGGGAGAGGGGAGAGATTATTTTGGCTCATAGTCTTGAAGGTACCAGTTTGTAATTGGTTTGGTTTCTTTGCTATCTGGACTTGGGAGAGACATAGCAACATAGAAGCAATAAAAACAGAGCAAAGCCACTTATCCCACGGCCAGGAAGCTAGGTAGGAATGGATATTCCAAAATCATCTCTAAGAATATTTCCATGATACCTAGAAACCTTCCGTTAGGTACAGCCTTTTATAGGTTTCACTGCATCCCACTATGACCACAGGCTTGGGTGCCAGCTTTCACCACAATGATGGTTGAGAGCCACTTATCCAAACTTCAACACATACCATATAATTAAATGCAAATGTTTTGCGATCAATTGTCCACCTATCACACTTAGATGCCTTTATGGCTAGTTGCTCCATTTATGGACAGTGATTACTTGAGTCTGGACTAAGCTTTAACTTGGCAGGATGCTAATTTTCCAGTAGATAATTCTTGGATACTTACAGAAACTTACAGAATTTTGTGTGTCAAGTAGTCAACAGAAGACTAAAGAATGGACTCATGCACACATGTGCAGCCTCATTGTAATTGACTAGGAGGCAAATAAATTCATGATAAATTCATTAAAAAGGTGATATAAATATCTAAAGAGACCATGGAATAGATTGGAAAATTAGAAAAAGATGTGAGAAATGCATCCTTGAGGGAGAACTTCTTATATTTTATATCACATCTTTCCATGTAAGAATACGCAAGATCTTGCCCGGGTTCTGGAGAGACAGAGAAAGGAGCAATGAAAGAGGAACTGTGTTTCTGAGAGGCTGGCACTGCTCCATCTGGACCAAATCACATTTTCAAAAGCAAGACTTTTCAACAAAACCCTCAAGGATGCTGAGAGATCAATGAACACATTAGGCAAAAGAAGTTAAGGATGATATTTTGGAGTTTGTTAAATTAGATGAAAAACCCAACTGACAGTTTCAAACAGTTTATATAGCCATGGGTTTTTATTTTTTTTGCTGTTTTTGTTAAGAGATAAAAATGCCTCGAACGCCAGCTGTTTCTTGGCCAAAGACACTGTGGGGTCCCCAGCTTTGTAGCAAATGACCAACATCCCTGGATAGGCTCAGTCACCTGCAGCCTGCCCTGTAAGCACAGTGGGCCATTTCCGAACCCATGGGGGTCTCCCACAAGTTTGTTTATTTTTCAATAGAGCCACCTGCCTGGAGTGGAATTGTGTTGACTACAAATAGAGAAATAGTAGAGCGGGTAGTTCTAACAGTACAAAAGAACATTAGATGGCAAAATATTTCCAGTGTCCTAGGCAGGGCCTCCAGAATTTCTACCTAGTTAGTTCTGCAGCTGGGAAAAAAAAGAGATAGAATTCTAACAGTAGTACAGTCTGTTGAAGAGCATTTTATAATCTCTAGAGGTCAGAGGAAAGACTAATAGTGGTACATTGGCCCTACAGACTGCAATGGCACTGCCATATAGACTGATAATCTATAAAACAAACAGCACAGTAATCTACTGACACAGCTGGAAGGCAGAACATACTCAGCACCTAGAAACCTGCTAGGTACTGTTCACAGTCATAACTCTAGAATAATTCATGGTAAGATTAATAGGGTCAAGAATCTCAATTAGTACACATTTTTGTGTGGATGCATATATGTATGTCTGTATGTCTGTATGGATGTATGCATGTATGAATGTATATGCATGTATGTGGAAGCCAGCAGTTTGTGTCCCCAATACTCTTCACCTGATTTGCTGAGACAACATCTCTCAACAAAAGACCTTATACAGGTCTTAAGCAGGTAAATAGGGGCTGTTACATCATTGCCATGGCCATGAAAACAGCATTTCACAGCACTGTTCCCCAGCCTCCAGCTCCTATGTTCTTTTTGTATCCTCTTCTAGGATGTTCGGAGCCTTGGTGGTCATAGAATTAATGTAGATGTCCTGTTTAGGGATGATTTCTGAGTCCCTTATTATCAACACTTTGATCAGATATGCATCTGATCATGTTGTCCACTGCAAAAAAAAAGAAACTTCTCTAAGGGTGAGAGCATCACAAATCATTAGGTATTAACATAAATATGAAAAGGAGAATTTGACAGCCAGGCTATTTAGCAAAATAATAACAGCAGTTTCCATCCTAGGGCCTTTGACCTCTCATGCTATAGGTTTGGACCAGGGTTACATTAATAGACACACCTCCTGTGGAGCATGCCTCAAATCCAGTTCAAAAGCGATTTGCTAGCCCATAACAATTGTACCACTATTGCACCAATAGGCTCTGTTTGTCTGGCAGGGAGAGAATATTCAGTCTCCATGGCTGGGTAAGACCATTGATTATTTTCTCTCGCAGAATCCTGCATAGTACTTTCTGGCATTATGGAATCAAGCCATCAGGGAGGAGACTTCCTGGTTGCTTTGAGATTGATTTTTCTATGCCCCATGGTTAAAGGGAATGTCTCCAGTAATAGGGTCTTACCATGTAGTTATCAAGGTTACAAGGGCAGTACCAACAGCCTGTGCTGTTTTTGAGATCTTTGGGATCCCTGTGACTAATAACTCATAGGGATGATTCCATTCCTTATGTTGCAACTTTTATTTAATAACTCATGTCTTTTGAGACTAATATTGCCTACCAGTGTAGGTTAATTCTCACCAAACTCTCTCTCTCTCTCTCTCTCTCTCTCTCTCTCTCTCTCTCTCTCTCTCTCTCTCTCTTTGTGTGTCTCTCTCTCTTAGATGTTGTATTTTGAAATTAGCTTACTAGCAGTAGATTTCCATAGGCTTTTTTCTTTGTCTTTTTTTTTTTTATGTTTTAAGTTTGGTTAACCTATTTATGGCTCTTTTCTTTCCATCATTTCAACTCTAGTGACCTGCCTGTGACCTCCTTAACCCTTTAACACCCAATAGCGCCCCCTCCACTTCTTTCTTTTCATATGTGTCTAGTATCTTTAATAGGTTTCTACTCCTTTTTTAAAAAAGTTATTAGATAGTAGGCTTCCACATGGCTTTTCATATTCTCTTCCTTTGGGTAAGCCTTCCTCTTCATCCTCTGGGTTCCTCCAAATTCCCACACTCCTCTTTGCTTAAGCATTTCTGTTTCCCATCATTCTGCTACACTACTTTTATTTTACATACATTCTATTAGCCTCTCTTCCTCATGTGCCCTCACAAAGGCCCCCTTCTCCTTTCCTGGCTTCCACTTGTGTTTCAAGTTGAATACACAAAACAAAAGATTTGAAGCTACCTTTTGTATAGGAGAGGGAATATAGTGTTACCTTTCTGGGCCCAAGCTAACTTACTTGTTATAATTTTGTATATTTCATTTTTCTTCATAGCTGTGTAATATTCCATTGTTTCTAAGTGCCACTGTTGTTTTTTTTTAATCCATTCATCTGATGATGCACATGTAGATGATTTCACATAACTAGTGTCAATGGAGAAGCTATGAATGTGAATGTACAACTATCTCTGTTGTAGAACATAACATTTGAAATTGGCGATATGCCAGGTAGTCTAGGAGGGTCATTTGGCATTTCTATTTCTAGTGGTTTGAGAACCCTTCCAAATGATTTTCAAAGAGACTGCATTGGTTTATAGCTCCACTCTCAATTCATGCCTCCTCCCTTCCATCACAGCTGAACTAGCTTCGGTCGGTATCTGTACTCCCAGTGGCTATGCTGAGTTTTCATCTGCCTCCACAACACATACCTTTCACCAAAACCTGGCAACATCAGGAGCTCTGCTTTCGAACAATAACACACATGTGGGATCATAGGCAGGTGATCATTAAGCAAACTGCATGTTAGATTTATTTAAATTGCTGCATGAGTCAACATTTCATTCATTTTTATCACTGCATCTATTGTACTGTTATAGAACACTCATATCATTTTCATAATCTTTTGTTATATGAAAGATACCTAGGTTGGTTTTAGGCTTTTGGAAATTACAGATAAAACTTCTATAGTCATTTGTGGCCAGGTGCTTGTGTGACCTTCTCACTTCGGTAGATATGGGGCATGGCACACATGGGTTTTATGACGGAGCTTTCTAAGGACCTGAAGTGTTGCTTTCTGTGGTTTAGTACCATTTTCCATCCCTGTAAGCAGTGCATATGAAGTCTATCTGCTTCACATCTTCATCAGCATAGAATTTCAGTGGATCTTTTGGATGGTGCTATCCTCGATAATAGCTATTTTAATATGTATATAATGACATCTCATTTGGCTTTAATTTACATTTCCCTGATGACTAATGATTTTTAAGCACCAATTTCTGTGCTCATTTGCCATCTGCACATCTTTCTCTAGTGAAGTATCTGAAAAAATAACCCAACATTTTCCAATAAATTGCTTTTGTTTGTTTGATTGAAACTTTCTTAAGTTTTGAGAGTTCTTTATGTACTCTAGATAGAACTTCTTTGTTGCAATGTTTCCATGATTCTATTTCATTTCCTTTTCCATATAAATTTTATAGTTTTTTAGTGATAGATACAAAAACTGCATGCTTAGACTTGCATGAATTACATTAAACCTAGTTTTTAATTTGGGAAAAATTGACACATTAAAATACCATTTTTCTATCTCCTAAGCATAGTATCACTCTCTAATTACATAGATATTACTTAATTGACATTTAGTATTCAACATAAAAAACATACTTATCTTTTAAGACATGTATATCTAACTGATGCTATGTTCTGGTGTTAGTGTAAATACTTAAAGGGGAAATGAGATTTCCAATTTTTGACTATTAATATACAGAAATACTGATTTGTGCATAAAAGGCTGGTATTCCATGAATTTCTAAAATCACTCAAAAAGGCAGGCTTTTAAAAACATGCTTCATTTATTTTCTAATAGTCTTAGCATGATGCTCAGTAGTGCAAAGCTTTGGATACTAAACTTTACCTGATATAAATAAAATTTGAAAATTTCTTTTAGTCTCTAACTCTACAAGGAATCTGTGAAACTCTGATTAATGAGATGGATTATCAGATAAATGTGCAGGTCATGAGGCCCAAACCTTCTGACCCTAGTTCAACCCCCAGTAGCCACATGGTGGAAGGAGAGAACCAGCTTCTGGATGTTTTCCTCTGTTCTTCACATGTGTGCTTTTCTGTGCATTTGTTCCCCCTCCCACAAGCACATAAAGCAAACAAACAAACAAACAGTCCATATAACTCAAGGTCAAGGGAAAGCTAAGGCCTGATTAGAAATGATTAAAAGATTTGGATAGACTTTTTTTTCAAAATAAGAAGTAAAATGTCCAATAGTTACTTGTAAAGGGTCTCAACAATACCAATCATCAAAGAAAGCATCAGAATTCTTGTGAGATAGCTCATCACTCTTGTTTGAATAACTGTCTCTCTAAAGACCAGAGGTAAGTAATGATAAGAACAGGAGAAAAGAGAACACATGGACATTGTCGGAGGGAATGTAAATTGGTACAGTATGAAGGCTTTTTCCTTTCACTTTAGATCCTGATCAGAACCCCTTCCTCCTTTCCTCTGAGTCCCATGCTGACAAACTCTTCACACTATTGCCCCTTCCCTTTCCCTTTAGAGAAGGGGAGACCGTCCTTAGGTACCACCCTGCCCTGGGGTATCATGTTGTAGTCATAGCAAGACTAAGAGTGTGCTCTCCCATGTATTTGCTCTCACCGAGGCCTGATCAGGCAGTCCAGGACAACTATGCTACAATCACAGACCCAAAGAAATTAATAACGAGGGCCCAAGGGAGGTGGAAGCATCTCACTTAGGAGATAACATAAACATCTGAGATAAGTGGAGGGAAGAAACATGATGAGAGTGAGGGTAAGGAGGGCAACAGAAATGGGGACCAGGTTTGAGGGTGGATGAGAGAGGACTAGGAGAGAGAATGGAAATCATAGGTTGCATCTCTGGGACTAGCTAGAGACCTGGGAGATGGGAGGGTCTGACGAGTATCCCGGTGACCCTAGCTGAGACTCCTAGCAGCTGGGGATATGGAGACTGAAGTGACCACCTCCTATAGCTTGGCAGAATGTCCAGTGAAGGGAGAGGAATATAAACCTTCCCTCCTTCAACCCAAAATTTGTCCTGTCTACAAGATTCACAGGGATAAAAATGGAGCAGAGATTGAAGGAACAGCCAATCAATGACTGGCCTAATTATAGTATGAAAGTTTTTAAAGAAATTAAAAATAGAATTAATGTATTACCCAGAAATTCTTCTTTTGGGGGATCATACCCTAACAATGAACTTATTGTACTTCACAGACATCTGTACATTTGTGTACATTGTATCTTTATTCACAGTATCAAAATAGGAAAAAGAAAGCCTGCAATCTATTAATGAAGACAGGAGGAAGAAACCACTATGTATGTATCATGCATACACACATGCATACACACAGACACACACATGCACACACACACACACACACACACACACACACACACACACAAACACACAAATGTAATGCTATTCAGCCTTAGGATGAAAAAGATGTTTTATCTTCTAAAGCATGGTGGACCTGGAATATATTCTGTTGAGTGAAATAAGCCCAGAGGAGAAAGAAACATATTGACAGAGCTTACTGAAGTGTAAGATATTTTAGAACAAAGAATGGCCAAATATATGGAGAGAGAGAAATCATGACTCCTAGGCCTCAGATTGGGAAGGAATAAAGTCAAAGGAGAGAATGTACAGAGGGAGTATTGAGTGAAGTTAGAAAGTTCAGTTCCTAACATGGGGAATATCGTTCTTGAGAGTATATTGTACAGAAGAAGTTCTAGTAAATGCGATAGCAGCTGTACTTGCCACAGGCAAGAATGTGCAGAATGAGCACAGAGACATTCACTTTCACTACTACAATCACTATTTTAATATATGTATACTTGTTTTTATGCCTATACATACGTATCTTCTATACATATGTAATATATTTTATGCCTTAACTATGCGTAGTAAGTTTTATTTCACAGAAAGGTTATGTTTGACTGGATCCTGGTTTGAGGGAAGCTTCCTAGCTTTCCTCCATTAAGCACACATTAGCTCTACTGCTATTGTAAGTAGATACTCCTTACCAGGGGGATCATATGCTTGTACATTCAATACATAGAAAACAGAAAATTTAATTATTAAATTAAAATTAATTTGAAACATTTCCTTGAAACCCTTACTTCTAGACCTTGTCTGCTAAATCAACCTTTCTTGATTTGATACCATGAGTGCTTACTGACCATCAATGTACAAAATAAAATTTTAATTTATATTTATTGAATATATATTATAAGCTGGAAACCACCCAAATGATCAGGATATAATGTCACCTTTAATTAATTCCTTCATTTCAATGTTGTGAATGGGATAATCTAGTATAGAGAAAGACCCTGTCAAAAGGACTGACATACAGTGAATGAAGGCTTTGCAGAAGTGGTTGAAGCTACAGCTTGCATAGAAGATCTACAGGTATTCAGTTTATATCTATCATAGTCCCCCTTGTTGGCATTGTGTGCCTAATTTTAATGCCATGGGAAATGAAAAGCAGGTGTTATAACTCTTCCATCCGACTACCACTGATTGGATAAAGGGCACACATCTACCCCAATGGGGTCTGCCTACTGCTGTGACGAGGAGGCCTCATGTGCTCTTCCATGACCATGCGACAGAAGATGCCTGCAGGATGGTGGAGTGAGTTGTTACATTCTAAAACAATAACATAACAACCTGTTCTGTCTCCACCAATGGCCATATAAAGAATACACAGGAAAGTCAATCTTCCTAGACGGGTGGACTATAGAAATACACAGACCATGAGAAAAAGGCTTCCAGAGCCAGAAAGTCAGTTCTTGGGAATGCAGTACTTGCCCAGATCCTACAAAGTACAATTGAATTTTATTTCCTTCAAGCTAATCATATGAACACATTACAGATTTACCTTTTAAGAGACATAGGGTACGAAAAGTACCAAAAGCAACTTAGGGGTGAATAGGTTTAGTTCATCTTATACCTCTCAGATCACAATCCATAGTTGAGAGAAGTCAGGGCAGGAATTCAAGGCAGCAACCTGAAGACAGGAACTGAGATAGATGCCACGGAGGTTCAGTGCTTACTGGCTTGATCCACATAGATTGTCCAGCCTGGTTTTCCTTTTCCTTTCCTTTTCTTCCTCTCTTCTTTCCACTTCCCCCTCCTCCATCTCCTTCTTTTATTATATACGGGTGTTTTGCCTGCACGGATTCCTGTGCAGCATGTGCTTGCCTCATGCCCACAAGACTGGACTCTGGCTTGTGCCAAGTTGACATAAAACTGAGGACATGATTGACTATCATATTTTAAGAACTCATAGTAGCTGTGATTTCCTGTGCACAAGTTGAACAAGGCTGGACCTATCAACATTCCACCATGCGTGTGTATTGGGGGAGAGGCATGGCTGATGAGGACTTGTACTCCCTGAGGAGATATTGGCATCTAATGCTGAGGGTAGGAGAGTCATTTTCTTCAATGACAAGTTGCCCATGCTCCAGTAAACAGCACCTTCCCACTTTGTGCAAACAACCTTAATTGAATTCAATGGGCCATGCACACACACAGAAAAACATGAAAATATGAGGGAAACTTGTTTGTAAAGAAGGAGTTCAGAATAAGTGAGGGGAGAAAGAAGAAGATGATGAGTGTTGAATATGAATAAGTATATTATAGGCATGCACGAACTGTTGAAGCATAGATAAAAATATATTAAAAGGAAAAAGACACACTCCCTTTCTTGGTATTCCATGGCAAGCATATTATGCTATTGGATATTTCCATAATCTCCAGCGTGACTTTAAGCATATCAAGGCCAAACACCCACGTTTATTTATTTTTTTATTACCTCTGTTCCTGTTTAGGGTAGGTACCACACCTAGTTTCCCAGTTTTCTACTGTGAATTAGTTCAGGTTCCTATGATATAATGTCATAGCCACATAATTTAGGAAGAACCTACAATGATTGCTTTTGAATCGGTGTCTGGTGAGCCTCTCCCTCTGCATTAAGGTGATGCATTTACAGGTGATCCATTGCCTCTGTTACCTCAGGCCCCCTCACTTGTGGAATTTGGCAGAAATTTCCACCAATTTCCTTTTGTGAAAATACCAATCCTGTTTGTGCGGGTGGAGCTCTCACATCTAGTGTCCTCCCAGGTTCCTTAGCTTTAAGGTAAGAGCAAAAGGAACAAGTTTCAATGTAAATTTGAGAGAGATGCAAACATGCAAAACACAGCACAAATTATAGCTTTGCCCAAGAGAATCTGTAAGGACGTCAGTGGCCAAGAAAAGAATTGCTCTTATCTCCCTTAACTTGTAGCTTGTGGGTTTTACTTCCACTGTTTTCTAGCTTGCTTGCATGTCTTACCTCTGTAGACCCTATGTTTTCCTCTGAGTCTTCAACAATATCAACAACTGCAGAAAATAGGAGAGTTAACCAAGGGAGGAATTAGTCTTCCTGATTCCAATTGCAATTGCTATAACTTCAGATTTCACCTATTCATCCTTGGTTTTATGGAAAAAAATATTAACATAATTTAAATTCTCATGAAAATTTATTTACCACAAAATTAACAACTTTAAGCAAAATTATAAGCACACATATTTATATATTAAAGAGCTTTATTATAGAACAAAGTTAAAAACTAGTTTTTAAGCAGAATGAATCTAGGTTTATTAAATTGAGAAAAGACTCCAGAAAGTAGGAGGGGCTTCAAGAGACGAATCCTCTTGCACAATTTGTTAAGGTTAAATTTCATATAGGGTGTACCTCCCTGAAAACACTTTGTTAGCTATTGAGTGTTTTGAAACATCATAGCGTGCAGTCATAGAGTTAGGATGAAATAAGCCCTCATTATCCAATTACTTACCTTCCTTGTCTTTTTCCCTTCATGGTTTTTCAAAGTTCATAGTACGCCTTTTGTTTTACTTGCTAACTATCAGCTTAGTTGGATATATAAGTATTGATTTGTTCAGGTCCTACAAGGTAGGCATCATTCTTTAAGACTTAAGTCAGGTATCATGTTCACCTATTCTTCAAGTTCTGTTTCCTCATGCCTCCTTGAGTCTCCAGACTCAGGCTGATGTCCTGATGATGCCCAGTTTACACTTCTATCCTGGTATATTTTAAGCAGAGTGAATTTAGGTTTATTACATTGAGAAAGGACTCCAGAGAGTAGGAGGGGCTTCTACCACTTTGCATATTTGGTATTTGGTATCTGTCACCTCCTCATGTTTATTAATGTGGCACCCATTATCAGTTTAGGTGCCATAAATACTTGCTGAAAAGTAAATGTGTATTTTCTGTTTGACTTAGAGCCTACTAAGACTAGAACTCAGGTAGGTAGGTGATTTACCAAGGAGTTTTAGATTTGAAGCCTTTTGGAAATTAGATATTTGGAGGATTGAATAATCAAAGCATGAATTCTCTATGCTGGGAATATTTTCATTTTTTTTTCAGTTTCAGTTTTTTCAGCAGAATTTTCAAATAAACAGTAAGACCCAAATATGATGATATCTATCTTTATGGAGTAACAGGGCACAGAATTTTTTAATTTATTTTTTATTCACTTTACATCACAGTCACTCCTCCCTCCCAATTATACCCACAATTCTTCCACATCTCCCCTCCCCTTTTTCTCTGAGCAGGTATGGGTATTTCACTACACTGGCAGTTGAAGGCTCTGTGAGGCTAGGCGTTTCCTCTTCCACTGAGGCCAGATAAAGAAGCCCAGCTAGAAGAACATATCCCACATACAGGCAACAACTTTTGAGATAGCTCCTGCTTCAGTTGTTTGGGACCCACGTGAAGACGAAGCTGCACATCTGTTACATATTTGTGGGGCAGCCTAGGTCCAGCCTATGTATGTTCTTTAGTTGTTTCAGACTCAGAGATCCCCATGGGTCCAGGTTGGTTGATTCTGTTGGTCTTCCTGTGGAGTTCCTATCCCCTTAGAAGCTGCAATACTTTCTCCTATTCTTCCATAAGAGTCCCCAAGCTCCAGTCACTGTTTGGCTATGGGTGTCTGCATCTATTTGAGTCAGCTGCTGGGTAGAGCTTCTCAGAGAACAGCTATGCTAGACTCCTTTTTGTAAGTATAACAGAGTATCATTAATAGTATGGGGGGTTGGTGCTTGCCCATGAGATGGGTCACAAGTTAGGCCTGATGCTGTTTCCTATCACCAATCCATGCATTTCTTGTAGACAGGATAAGTTTTGGGTCAAAAGTTTTGTGGGTGGGTTGGTGTCCTTATCATTCCACCTTGGTCTCTGTCTGGCTATAAGAGGCAGCCTCCACAAGCTCAATATTCCTGTATTGGCTGGTTTTGTGTGTCAACTTGATACAAGCTGGAATTATCATGGAAAAAGGAGCTTCAGTTGAGGAAATGCCTTCATGATATCCAGTTGTAAGGCATTTTCTCAATTAGTGATCAAGGGAGGAGGGTCCCTTGTGCGTTGTATATACTACCCCTGGGCTGGTAGTCTTGGGTTCTATAAGAAAGCAGGCTGAGCAAGCCAGGGGAAGTAAGCCAGTAAAAAACATCTCTCCATGGCCTCCGCATCAGCTTCTGTATCTTCACCTGCTTGAGTTCCTGCTGACCTCCTTTGGTGAACAGCAATTTGGAAGTGTAAGCTGAATAAACCCTTTCCTCTCCAACTTGCATCTTGGTCATGATGTTTGTGCAGGAATAGAAACCCTGACTAAGACAATCCCTGCTGCTGTGAGTCACAGCTGAGGTCACCCCTTTATTTTTGGGTGCCTCCCCATCCCAAGTCTTCATCTCTTCTTGGAAATGCCCCTCCCTACTTGGTTGCAGATTTTCATTAATCCTCATGGCGGCCTGGCCATTTCTCTTGCCCCCCACCATACCTGACCCTGAATCCTCCCACTCTCCTCCAGTCCCCTCTCCCACCCAGTTCCCTCCCTCTATCTGCCTTACACAGCCATTCCATTTCCTCCTTCCAAGAGAGGTACAAGCATCCTTGCTTGAGAGCACAGAATACTTACAAGGAGGAATTATCTAGGACCTCCTGGATTTCAAGTCACCTGAAATATGTGGTCTTCTACATAAAAAATATACTTCATAAGATTGGAAATGCTTTTAGAAATTTTCATGTTCATTCTCTGTGTGTAAATATGTTAGTTTCTATGGCAACAGCTGCTATAGCTTAACTTATTCTATTTTTATTATAAAAAATAAGGAGAAGCTCAGATATTTTCAATAAATTTTTCTGTAGATGGCTAATGAATATTTTGGTGATTATCTATGATATTTGAAAAAATATGTTAAAATGAGAATTGAAAGTTTCTTCTTAATAATAGAACCACTAAAATATTCACAGAAAAGCATTGAGTGACATACATTTTCAAATAATATGAAACCTTTAAATGAATAATATCTTGTGTTTTACTGTTTGGATATGAGATGAAATCATTGATTTTTAAAGGATTAAAATCTGAAGTTTAAAAATAAGGATATTAACTTTTGAATGCTTGTGTTTTTTTTTTCTTTACATGCTATAACCAACCACATGG
This sequence comes from Arvicanthis niloticus, assembly GCF_011762505.2. Taxonomy (NCBI): domain Eukaryota; kingdom Metazoa; phylum Chordata; class Mammalia; order Rodentia; family Muridae; genus Arvicanthis; species Arvicanthis niloticus. Next base: position 59,436,242 of record NC_047665.1, on the reverse strand, counting down.
AAGTGAATGAACTAGTTTTATATTTTTAAATGGATAAGAAATTAATGGGTAGGAAATATGGTTTGGAGCATGTGTTGTCATGGACTCTGGTTTCATTGCCAGAACTTGCATATAGAAGCTCGAAAGCCTCTGCAAATCTAGTTTCAGAAATCTGATAGTCTTTTCTCATCTCTGTGGGTACCTATATAGATGTCCGTGCTTACTTATGGACATACACACACATACATACTTAGATAACTAAAAATGTAATAAAAAGAAATCAATGAATACAAATCAACTCATCCTAAAATATTAATTTCTGCTCTGCTTCTTTGGGTGTGGTCCTCCAAATGTCCCCATGTTGGAACATGAGTTTCTCCATAGGACAAAAAGGCAGTGTTTGGAGATGGGGCTTGACAATGGAACAGGACCATCAGGTATAGGTTAATGTTTTCCTCATGAGCATGTCCTATTTTGGCAAGACTCATTTTAATTACTCAGACATTGCTTTATAACAAAGCAATTCTACCCCATATAGTTTGCACTGCTTACCTATGCTGAATTACCCTTTTGTTTTCAACTACATAGTTAATGAACCTGAAGTCATTAAAGGGAACTGAACATACACTTTGCACCATGCTCCTTGACTTCCAACTTTCTAAAGTGTAAGGCATCATAAATCCCTATTCTTCATTGATTAGCCAGTCTCAAACATTTTGCTAGAGCTTCAGATAGTAAACTGCAATATTATTGAAGGAAACTAGAATAAAGAAAGAAAGAAGGAAAGAAAGGAAGGAAGAAAGGAAGGAAGGAAGGAAGAAGAAAGAGAGAAAAAAGGAAAACCTAAATGTAACATAAGAATGTCAGTGAGTGTAATGATAATCTCAACAATTTAATATGGGCTATGATGTATGTTTTAAATTGGTTGTTAAAATACTGAATTGAAGTATTCATATAAAAAAATTAGATGACTCATTAAACCAACACTGTGTTTTAAAAGGCCATAAAATGATGCTTTGACTCTCTTCTGAGTTTTTGGGGTGAGTCAATTGAAATGTTTCATAAGTAGTGTGGTTTTCATGCTGGAGAGAGAGTGTCCAGACATTCCCAACTGCTCTTACTTCTATGAGTGGTAGCAATGCCCCTCATGGACATGACTTTTAGGACCATCATATTCCAGCTCTTTAAAGGGCCCTTCATCACCACTTGGGAACATCTGCCAAGACACCAACTCCCTGAATTTTTTCCTGGACCTGTCATGCTGTCTTTTTCTAAACTGTAGATTCCCCAGAAGCCCTTCATCATCTTCCATCAAGTTAAAAAGATTCTTCATATCTATATCTTCTCTCTTCCTTTCTTTTTCTCCTCCCATCCACACTCTTACCTCCCAATGTATCAGCAGTTTGAACTCATACTTATTGTGTGTTTATGGCAGGGCACTGGTTCTCATAATGAAACCTCTTCTCTCATCACCTCATCTTGACCCCTTAACTCTCATTGACTAAAGATAAAACTACACCTCTAGATGACCTTTACCTGGCCTCTGCCCTCTTTCCTACCCTCTTAGCCCTCCATTCTCTAAAAGCACTGTCCTCTAGTGATTCCAAGCTGCTTGTCATTTGCCACACTGGGAAGGTTTTCAACCTTTGTGCCCTTCCTTGTGAAACACGTCTTACCTAGCATTTTCATCCCCACTTCCTTCATGGATGTTATTCATATCTGGCCTCTTAATAAGTGGACAGCATCTCTTCCAGGTTCCCAGGCTGGTTTTCTTTGGAACTCTAGAAAATTTGTGACTAGATCACACCTACCACCATATTAAATCTGTTCTTTTGTCTTTCCTATACTATAAGGAGCCAAAGACCAAGAACATGTTCTTCACACCTGTGAGTCCTCAGTGCCTGACATTTGTTTTCTCTGAGGATGTAAAGGCTGAGCTCTCAATGACCTTGAAAACCAAGCACTGTAGGTCATTAACACAGTGACATCATTTCTAGTGACTTTCAAGACCTTTCAATATTAATTCCACGCCTCCCCCAATTTTCTTATTTTGACTTAAACAGCATTAAAGTAATCAGAATCCTGAAATGCAGAGTAGTTTCAAGTTCTAAAAAGGAAGAAAAATGCTCTCAGAATCAGTTCTATTTATGTCTTGCATAAGACATAAGAAAAGTTTTAGGATACTGTTCCTATATGGGTCTCATAGTAGCCACATGCTGGATGGGACGCTGGGCTGCAGACATTGTGACATTAACTGGAAAACAATACTTCCTAATACTAAGAAAGGAGGAAACAATAACACAAGCAACCCAAAACTTTAGGCTCTGCCACTTTCCATGAGACGTCATTGTCACCTCAAGGGGACAGAGTCCATCATTTCTGCATTATGGAGGGGCACCATTCAGTCTTTGCCAGACATGGCTAGGTTTGTTGATTATATTATGCTTTTTAAGCAGGAATGCCAATGGTTCAGATCAAGAAGTATGCCCTAGAAAATACCACAAGTATCAATAGAAAATGACTTAGACAATGGGGACCAATGAGTCTTTATTAGACAGAATGAAATGAGGGTTTAATGGGACTTCATGTGTGGTATTCAGAAGTGATTCAAGAATTACATACATTATTCCTCATTTTTAGGTGTATGCCTGTGCAATTTTATGTCTCACAGAGGCCAAAAAAAAAAAAAAAAACAAAAAAAAAAACCCATCAGATCCCCTATAACTGGAGTTATAGTCAATTATCTACAATAACAGCAAGTGTTTTTAATTTCTGAGTTATCTCTTTAGCCATTTTTTTTAATTTAAAAGCAGAAGGCTAATCAGAATCTGAATCTAAGGGGAGTCAGGATTACCAACTGCTGTTATCCATTTATATGCCTGTAAAATATATTATGGTATATACAGCAAAAGATGACAAGACTGGCCATTTAATAGGGCAGGCACTCCTGCTTTGCAAAGGTAATATGAGGTGAGGTTTCTTGGAGAATTTGTTGGTTTCTGTTGCTCTCATAAATGCCAAGGATGACATTTTCACTAAAAATGGTCCAAGTACTTTCTATGCATTGAAATAACTTCAGACTTCATAAAGAAACCAGGATGTCTAGCTATCTGTCACTCTGGAAGCATCAAATATTCAATAGCAAAAAGATGTGAGCAGATTTCAGAGACTTCAGCTGTAGTTCTAGACACATAACACCCCATATATAGAATAGTATGTGTGAATATGGAAACACACATATATCTTTGTGTATTAATGGGCTACTGATTTTAAGAGAATTAATACTGTGAGCTGTTAGTACTGTGAAAGCAAGACAGTAACTGACCTTTATTGGAACATTCTGTGCTGCAGAAAGCACATCCCTGCCTTCTCATTAGATCTCTATGATGGTTGTATGAATCAGAGCAGTGTTCTATTATCCAATAGCCAAACTACGTTAAGAGAACGTACATGTAAAACTAAGAATCGCAACTGAATCTTTTGATACATAATGATTGCCAAAGTTGGAGAGTCATGGGTATTCAGAATTAGGCAAACATATGGGGTGGAAGCTTTAGCTTAAAAACAACAAACTGAACTATTTAAAATTCTCATATACGTATGCGGGCCAGTTAGCAGGGAAAGTTGTCATCTGACATGTACACCACATGACAAGATGGACGTCATGCAAAAGCTGTGGTTAAATTTATGATTGAGAAAAAAATGAATGGGTATTCAATATCATGGAACACCAACAAACTGGTACTAAAGTTGGTGTGGCGATGACCTGCTTCCCTGTCTTTGACAGGAAGCTCAGCAGATTAAAAACACATAGACTTAATTAAGCGGGTGCCAGGGAAGCTGAAGCATCTACATTTTTATAAACAATCAGGTAACAACAATGTTGCTGGCCCGTATGCCACTTTCACCATGTTCAAAAATGACATATTCAGAATCACAGCAGACATTCAGCGCCTAGCTACTAATTCAGCTACCTGTACTTCACAGTTTACAAGATCTACGGATCAGGGTGGGGGAGCATTATGAAGTGAGGTCAGATAAGGATGGCTTTCTGGCCCTTTTCTCGCTCTTATAACACACGACCATTTCTGATCTGTTTACCACTGTGTTTTTATGTTTTTCTTCTTTTTAGTGATTTTGTTGTTTCAAATGACCCATAACTATAGTCATAAAGTGCTGTTGAGACTTACTCTGTACAAGAAGTTTATAATGCCCCCTTCAGAGAAAAATCCGTGTCACAAAAATTTTATTCAGGTACAAGATACAGTGTGATAGGCCACAAGTTAATTGTTAATGAACCCAAGGTCTATACCAAACAATGGGTCCTTACTATTTTTCTATTTTATTGATATTTGTGCATTTTATTTACTTATATGGAGTAGGCTCAGGTAACTCTGGCAGTCACAAAAACTTTCAATTTACAAGTTACAAACCTAAGAAAATCTCATTGTGCTGTTCAGATTGAGTCCAAAGCTTGAGGAATGGTCATAACTTAATAACTAAAGTTAAACAACTAAATCATGCATCAGACAGAGAGTAAGTTCATGCTTTTTCTGTCATTGTGTTCGACTTAGATCTGCTATAGTCTGCATGAGGCCTATTCACAGTATATAAATTAGTCTGTTTTTTTCATTTTATTGATTCATAAATAATTTCATCATGAAACATCTTTACAGACACATCTATGAATGATATTCAGACTATATCGGTTATCCTGGGTTCAGTGAAGTTGTCTCCTATACAACCACTACAATCATCAATCACAATTGATAACTTTTTCACAAAATGAATTTCTTCTGTGTTCTAGAAGAAGTCATAGTATCTAACTTCCAAGTACCACAATGGGTCCTTAAACAGAAATACTCCAAGGATAAGATTATACGTGGATCAGCTCATCTGGCCAGTGTCTTGTAGATCCCTAATTTTGTGTTTCTCCCAAGATACATGGTTGGATATTTTCTAATTCAATGCTTCCTGTTACTGTATAGACCAGAACTTCTATTTTTAGTAATAACTGACTATAGTAAATATATTTATAATTTACATTACAAAAATGCATATTGAAGCAAAGAGGTTACTTCTAATTAAACATGTGCACTCTGTTAATGTTGTGACAAAGCAGAAAGAAAACATCTAAAAGGAGGATCAGTGGAACCTGGTGCAGGCCTGTAACCCCAGCTACAGAAGATGCTGAGGCAAGAAGACTACAAGTTTAGAATTGACACAGGGGAATAGCAAAATGTCTCAAGAGGAAAGAACAGGTGTTGCTCTCGCAGAAGACCTAGATTCAGTCCCCAGAACCCATATAGTAGTTCACTACTGTAACTATTGTAACAGGGGACCTAATGTCATCTTTTAACCTACGTAGGTACCAGGAACACATATGGTACACTTATATACATAGACAAAGCAATAATATACTTAAATTCATCTAGAAAAATCAAAATATGGGTTACAGAGTAAATTTTAGGTCACTCTGGCCAAAGGAATCTGAGATCCTGTGTTAAAAATTTAAAGATAAAAAGAAAACTGGCTATGCAGCTAAGGGAGACTAAACTCATCCAACTCATCTTGTGAAGCCCAGGTCTTAATCTCTGGTAATACAAGTAAAACCAATTGATTCATTAGTTAAAATAAAAGGAGGGAAGCTTTTCATTTCAGCTCATGGTTTCTAAGATGTCAGTGTATTTTCTCTTCACTCCATGTTTTGGGGTCTGTAGTGAAACAGACCATTATGATGAAAGGGTGGGTCACAGAAAGTGTGTTCCTGTATGGCAGTCTGAAAGCATTAAATGACCTGGGAGGAAATCTATTAATATGCTAGTATACATCAGAGAAAGCTCTACTTTGAAAGGCCTCTACTGTGGACAGAATCTACAGACAACCAAGAAATGCTGAGAGTGGGAAAAATAGTCTTCTCCGGGGAAGAGCACACCAACTGGCTAGCCAGTACCAAATGGCCAACCCTGAAACCATATATACAAGTAAAATTATACACACTGAGCAGGTTGATTTAAGAATATATATATATATATATATATATATATATATATATGTACATATATATGTATATATGCATGTATATGTATATATGTGTATATATATATATGCATACATACATACTCACATGTGTATAATGACAGTCAATGTAAAAAGAGGTCATGAATTTGAATGAAAGCAAAGAGGAGATTAAAGGATATATGTCAGGGTTTTAGGGAAGAAAAGGAAGGGCAATGATGTAATTATCATCTCAAAATACAAAATAATTGTTTCTTAAAAAGATTTAAAGGAATTTCTTCACAATCACAGTCACATACTTAATGCACTCAGCATCGTGTCTGGCAGAAATCAGTTCACCATTGTTTATTATTTTATAAGACAGTGAGACATCGGAGAGCTCCAACACCGATGGATATATACTATCGCTCAGTAAGTGTTTCAGCCGAGACAGAAATGGAGCTCTTCTGAGTTGACGTCAGCCTCAGAGGGAAGCTGTCCAGAGAAGAGTGAGAAATGTCTGGCGGCTGTGTGGGTGTCTGTGGTCATCCACCTAAATATAGAGCTATGGGATGTGTGTTGAAAGATAGGAAGGGATGGGGTCAGATCAGCAAGAGCTGGGGAAAGGGGTGCCTTTGAGCAATTGCAGCCATTCCAGGTGTCAGATCTCAGAGCCCTGGGTTTGGCAGCTTTTTATAGAAATGCCCGTGGAAATATAATGGTAGGCAGGGGTGAGCACAGTTCAGCATTTCAGACAGACCATCCTTTCTCTCTAGTGCTGCAGGGGTTATGCTACAAATTGAAAGATCCAGCTACATGAAAAGGAGCTGACACATTGAGCCAGGAAGCCTTTTCTTGTGCAGAAGGCTCTGATCTTCAAGTTAGCCAATCTGAAAGGGGCAGTTTTGACACAAATAATTCCACCGTTGGTAACTGTGGGAGACTGCAAACTTAACAAAGGGATTAGAAACATGTCGCGGATTGATGAATTAAAAAAAATTCCAAATATAAATTTAGAACAAGAGACACAGAACATCTCCAGCACTTCATGCCCTGCCAAAAAGATATATCCCTGGACAAAGGGGAAAGAGGACTCTTGGGGTTATAGGTGCTTTAAAGACATCTTCCTTCAACACCATTCTGATGTGATAATACAACACGCCTTCTTCATGCCCAGACATTCTATCCCAGTGAGTGGGACTCATTTTTGTTGTTAGTAACACTTTGTAAGTACTCACGTAGATTGGAAGGTGATGAGCTAACGGTTGTTTATTTTCCGTATGCTATTCCATGAATTCTGGTATCAAATCAACATACCTTCCATCAAGAATGATAAAGGAAAAGACATTTTACAGAAAAAACTGATATTAAGATGGGAGAAATTGTATACATGTGTTAGACTCACAATAGTAAGTTTACCATAGGAATAATTAAGATGGTTAAGGAATCAACACGCTAATATGTCAGACAAGAACACTAATGCCAAAATGAAGTGGATTCCAGACCAGGAATGCTCTTTCACTGGCCTAGGGACCAGGTGTGACTTCCTTTGCTTTACCACAAGAGAAGCAGAGTCCACTAATTTGAAAAGTTACTCGTGGTCACATGGCAGAGAAGAGATTTCAACAGACATCTTTAGGGTTTCAGCTGAGTTCTGTAACAACATAAGACATTCAATAATGCCAATTCTACAAGCTAATATTTATCCAACAGTTTTCTAGTGCTAGACTCTCCTGTTGGAATTTTGTTTGCATCTAATGATTTTATCAGTTGTTTATGGTGTTGGTGTTTATGTTTGCTTTGTTTTTGTTGTGGTTTGAATGATGGATGTTTGCCGTAGTTTCCTGCATTTAAATTCTTGGTATCCAGTTGCTGCTGCTGCTGTTACTATTATTACTTGATAGAGGAAGTGAATTACTGGGAGTGGGCGTTGAATGTATATAGCCTAAGACTATTTTATTCTTTTTTTATTTAATGTTATTTATTTACATTTCAGTAGTTGATCCCTCTCCTTCCCCCTGCCACAGTTTCTCATCCTATTCCTCCTCCCCCATGTCTCCAAGAGTGTCCCCCCCCCACACCAGACCTCCCATTCCTTGGGGCCTCAAGACTCTCCAAGATTAAATGCATCTTCTCCCACTGAGGCCTGACCAGGTAGACCTCTGCTTCAAATGTGCCAAGGGCCTCACCTCACGGACCAGCCCTTGTATGTTCCTGGTTGATGGCTCTGTTTCTGGGAGTTACCTGGGGTCTGGGTTAGTTGTGACTGCTGGTCTTCAAACTCTTTGAGGGTGACCTTAGCAAAAATGCTCAACATTGGGGGAAAGGGAACCCGAAGAGTCTACCTAGAGTAAATAGACAGGGCCTCAAGTGGAGGGACAGGGTTACTAAGCCACAGTTAAAATTCCTGACCCAGAATTGTCCCTGTCTATTTTGTTCTTTTGAGTCACGATTTCACTTTCTTTGACTGGGTTGGAACTCTAGGACTTGTCTATTCCCTCGGCTTTTTGAAACATGGGACTATGGGAACATGACAGAGATACAATTTTACCCACATTATTGCTGTACCAAAGAAACTTTAGAGAAATGAAGAAATTCAAGGTTGATTGCTAGAGTCCTAAAATGGATGTCTCACAGTGAAGCTAATTAGGAGGTAGGGGCTTTCCATTGTTTTAAGAGCAGAAGTTTGTAAGAATAGAGCTTGATCCAGGTAGGAAGCTTAGAGGTCATTGAGCAAGAGTGGTCATATGGATCTGAGAGCTAAGGATATAGAGACATTTACTTATTTAATAGCAAACTCAGCTAAGATGGAGCCTCAGGCAGGATAAGTGCCTTCCTCAAATGCTGTTCCATTCCCAGCTAGGTACCTGCTTTGGAAGAAGAGCCAGTAGAGGAGACCTCCCATCAGATATGCAAATGGAGGCAAGGTGGGTAACGAGGAGGAGGACATAACTTTAATCCTCTGGGCACTGTTGGCCAAAGTCTAGGAGTTACCGCTTCTTCCAAGAGGGGACTTGCAGCTTTCTTAGTTCACCAATAGTGACTTGGTTTTCATGGACAAAAGCATGAGTCAGCATGTCTGTGTCTTGCCAAACAATTTCTGTATTTATACATCTGTATACTGTAATGCCTTTCTGTAACTCATCTCTCAGTTCTCAGCTCTCCAGATGCTGCAAGCATCCTGAACAGAGCTCTCCTCCTTTCTCTGCTCCTGAGTACAGATACATCTTCTTCTGAGTGAGCCATGGTGCTCCAAGTACAATTGATTCTAAGAGAAAATTGCCCACCTTTTAGAGTAAATAAAGTTGAGAGCAGGGCCAAGCAACTTCATTTCCACTTCCTAGTAGAGCGACTGAAGAGTGAGCTTCCTTCGACTTCAATTGCTCTCCTGAGAAAGTTTTTATTTAGCTTAACAGAAGAAAGCACAGTTTTTGGACCAAAGAGGAGAAAAAATACAGACATTTCATTTCTGACTTAAAATCTATCTCACTGTCTCTCTGTCTTCCTGTTTCTTTCTCTGTTATATTCTCTCGCTCTCTTTCTCTCTCTGTTTCCTTTACTTGTACTTTTACCAATAGTCAATTATAGCATTATGAACTGTCAACATAATAGATATAGGCGTACCATATAAATGACAAGAGAAAAGAAGAGGGACAGAAGGAAAGTCTCTGAAATATCAATCTGAAGGCACTGTTGGGAATGATACATAAGAAACATCCACAGGGAAGCTGGCAGACAAAAACCTAGGACCCTGTGAGGTAAAGACTGTACCTTATTTTCTGTAGAAGCTGATGTTTGTGTGCCAGTGAGCAAAGAAGCTAACAAAAGGACACATTGACTAATGCCCCTCAGATGTCTGTCCTTTGTGTGGCACATGTTGTATGTTACATAAAACACTCCTCCCTTTGCCCTCCTACAGGCTTGATATTTCTTTCTTTCTTTTTTTTCCCCTTTTTCAAGGATTAAAGGAGACCATCCTACGTGGAGCTGTCAGGCATCAGTCAATGTGGGTTGAAATTAACCACAGAGAGTGACGCCCAACTGGGTTTAATATGAAGGGAAAATGAAGACACTGTACTCACAAGAAGTTTAAATAATAGCATCTACATTATTTATATCCCCAGGCTTTAATCCAAATAACCAAATAGGACAAGAAAAATGAAAAGAATAAAAAGGTTGTACACAGTGTTTTGTGCAGTATAGGTGTCTCAAACTAATGAGCCTTTTGGATCCTTGTTCGCTTCTGAATATCACCAGGGGTGATTATAGCTTGCAAAAAGTAGACCAAAAAAAGGCATGCCTTCCTATGTCTTGGGCTGTAATTAAAGCCACAAGCCATCAGATAGCAAAGAGGCCAGCTGCAGCCTTAAAACCTTTAGCACCCTGGCATTAAAAATAGATTACAGCACAAAATATGTACCCAAAATAATCCCAATAAAAAATTTGCACATTTGATTACTATAATTGATTTTTTCCTTCTAGATATGAATAAATGACCCAGGCTAAATGCCAGTTCCTTGCAAAGAATTTCATTTAAGCTTCACTGAATTGAAAAGGCTCAACCAGACTCAACATTTCCAACTTCCTAGCAAGAAGCAGAAAATCTACCTGACAGTTGCTATGGAAACACGAACAGGAAGAGTGAACCACCAGCCTATAAATCCACAGAGAAACCTTTCTTAATTGGAAGGCCTTTAACCCACACATTTTTCTCATAGCTGCAGAGCTTATTTCTAAAGAGATTATTAAATTCCTCAATTGACTTATGAAGGATGCTTCCCACTATATTACTGTGCTTTGGGTTGCTCATTCTTTATATCTGTTTCCAAAATTACAAAGCAGACCAGGGATAATAAAAGTTAACACAGATGTTTCAATGAAAAATCCATACGATGTTCCGAAAATAACTTCAGAGGCAACTCTGAACACAAAGGAGTCCTGTATGGGAACCAAGATGGGTAAGTGTGTTTTGTTTTCAAACCGTATCTAAGACACTCAAGTTCTTCCATCCTGCCTGCATCTGACATGTTAACATAAATATGAAATCCTGCTCACACATCCTGACATTGAAGAAAGCTGACTGAATTGCAAAAATGGATAAATGAGGTTATGGGATGGGCTAATTTTATACTCACGCCTGACATTTGAGAAAGTTGCTCCTTAGAGGGAATTAGCAGATGCTACTAGCATGTGACTGACCCAAAGAAGATGCACAGAAATACCACCTAATGTCTCCATGAATCTTAATTGCATTGGCATAGTTTAATTAGTCAATTATGTGGTGGAGTTTTTAATACAATATATAGGGGAGGGAGGAGTTATGAGAAAAAATGTAGAGTATATACCTGCTCATATCCACACAGGTCTTCCCTGATTTTGTAAGCAATGCCCCTACTCCTAGTCCTATTGTTTTCAAGTTGTATCGTGAAGGAGTCCTTAGGTATCTTTCTTTATTAATGGCTTTCTTTTCCAGTTGGAATCTCTTCCTAATTACTCCATTTATGTCTTTATTTAGTTTTGTCTCGTCACTACCATTTGCTTACCCTGCGGTGGTACAGGAGAGATGGCTAAGTAGGTAAGCAGGAGCACTTCTGTTCAAGCACAAGGACCTGAGTTCAAATTAGGAAACAACAATGTAGAAATCTGGGCATAGCAACAAAGGAGTCTATAAATCCCCTGCTCTGGGGTGTGGACCGGAGTCTCCTGGGGCCAGCTGTCTACCAGTGTTACTCCAGGCTAAGTGCGAGATGAGTGACAGAGACTAACACTGAAGTCCTCCTTGGGCTTCCATTAGTGCAAGGGCACATGTATGTGTACACACATCACAATTAGAGTGCACATGCACATACATATGCACAGGTGTGTGAGTGCTTGGCACACACACAGGCGAGTGCACACACACATGCACACAAACATGTACACGCGTACACACAGATGTGTTCTCTTTTGGTCTTGAAAATATAACCCCAAAAAAGCTGTTGATCCCATGTTCCATTACTTTTCCCTGTTCTATCTTTCAAGCCTTCCTTCCATCGGAATTTGTATGAATTTATTCTCTTTTTGGCCTCTGTTAGTTTATGGCTTTAACTCTTTTCCTGTTCCTGGAAGATGGCTCTCATTCTTGTCTCCACACATGGCCTCTCTGTGTGCTGACTTCCCATCTAGTGAGATACACTCATGTGTTTTTTCTGATGATTTTCCCTGTATACCGTAAGACTCACTTCTGGCTTTTCTTTCCCCTCTGTCTACATTATATTTCTCAATATCTTTTAAAAACTTTTTCCTTGTTTAATGGCTTCCATTAACCTGTGGTACAGTAATGAGTCACAAATATTTATTGTAACCTAATTTGGAAAAAGGGGAACTTAAAAATTATCTATGGGGCTAGAGAGATGGCTGAATGGTTAAGAGCATTTGCCATTCTTCAGGAATATTAGAATGTGATTTGCAGCACACACACAGTGGCTCATAACTACCTGTGACTCCAGTTTTGAGAGATCTGACACCCTCTTCGGACACTCTCTCTCTCTCTCTCTCTCTCTCTCTCTCTCTCTCTCTCTCTCTCTCTCCCTCTCTCTCTCTCTCTGTCTCTCTCTCTCTCTCTCTCTCTCACACACACACACACACAGAGTGACACATGTGCACATACATAAAAATAAATCATAAAAATTATATAGTCACATGCTATTAGAAGCTTTAGGAAGAATACTTAAGGTTAAGAATACACCCGAGGAGGCTTGATGCCCCAGAGAAGGGGATGCTAGAGTGAGATGGGAGTGGATAGGTGGGTGGGGGAGCATCCTCTTAGAGCTGAAGGGGAGGGGGAATGGGGTGAGAGGTCATGGAGGGAACATCTGGAAGGGGAGACAGAGAAGGGGAGGGACAGCATTTGAAATATAAATAAATAAAATAATTCATTAAAAAATGAATAAGCAAAAGAAAAAAAATACATCCAAGGTCAGGAGAGATGGCTCACATGTTGGGAGCATTTGCCGCTCTTTCAGAAGTGTGTGGGTCCCCAGATCCTTCATGGCAGCTATAACGTCAGTGCCAGGTAGTCCAATGTCCTTTTCTTCCCTCTGCATGTAACAGGCATGCATGCGTGCAGTGCACATATGTACATTCAGGCAAAGTACTAATATACAGAAAGTAAACTTAAATATATCTTTTAAAAATGCATCTGGTTTATTATCTGTCCTTATTGGGAAAGCTGGTATGTATTTGAGACCTCTTATGGATGATTGCCATGAAAATGAATGTTCTCTTCTCACAGGGCTTCTTCTGCATATGCCTCCTCCTTACTCTTTATGCTCATTGGAATCAGCAGCTTCATAAAGAAATTCTGCTTATTAACCTTATGGGAGTATCCAAAATTGCTATGACTTTTTACAGTTCGGTAGGATGACATGAAATTATCAAGTAATATAATGAGGGTGGTTAAAACATCAACAACAATAACTTGGTATTAGAGATTCTCATAGAAAGTTTAGGGTAAGCTGCATGCTACTTTAGGCTCATCAACACAGACAATATTTTCTCAGTATTCACAGTAAAATGTCTTTCCTCTGATAAACATATCTGATGTCTACTTTGATCATTAATATCCTGCAGACTTTTTTGGAGCTGTGTGTTTAACAGCAAAGCTTTCCTCTGGTTAATGCATTCAGGAGATTTGCTCAGGTTGTGCTCAGAGGCCCCCCATGGCATCTCTACTATGAGGTGAGGCCAATCAGTATTTGGACAAAAATGTGTTAAAGCTTGCAAGTGAGGGACAAGAAGTCCGAGGACATAAATATGGGCCTATATTTAGCTGTTGCTGTTGTGGTTGCCGCTGCCGCCGCCACCACCGCTGCTGCTGCAGGAACTGCTAAGCTATATAGTTACCACTATGGGTAATTAGGCAAAGTACTGACTGTACAAACACACACACACACACACACACACACACACACACACACACACACACGCGCACACACACACACACCCCAGAGGCCACCTTATGGCACATATTCCCATTTAAACACATGTTTTATGCTTTGTTTGCAAATCCTTGAAGGCAAAGGCTAAGGCATTCAGGAAAACAGAAAGCATTATGAAGACTTTTTTCCCGTAGAGAAGCTATGGCAGTGTCTTTGTCTGGGCATGTCTGCACAGGAAGAGTGTGGGCAAAAGTAGACCTTTGGTGTGGGAGGGGTCTGGTGTGGAATCTAGCTTTTATGTCTTGCTGAATGTGTGATTTAAGGGAAAACTCATTAAACCTCAGCCATTTCCCTTGTGAAGGAGAATAATAGTAACACTTTTTAGGGATTGGTGTCAGAATAATGTGAGGTGATATGAATAAAATGGCTTAGGTCAATAAATGTTGTATTAATGTAGCTACAAAGGGGTGAGCCACATAGAAGAGAATCCATGAGGTAATTTCAAGATAGCATTGAAGCTAATTCTGTCAGTGCACTGACCAGAGAGCTGAGTGGAGAGATTTGTTCATGTAATGTGTAACCACTGAAAGATCATTCTGATTTCGAATGTGAATCAGTCAGCTGTTTTTTTACTTGTGGCCCTTGTTTGAACATATCATTTCAAAAATATAATCTTTTGCAGATTAAAGTTATTAACTTGCTTTTCAAAATTTAGAAATGGAAATTCTAATTTTCACTTAAAAAAGAGAATGCTAAAATATCATAGGAGACATCTTTGTATATCTGGAGAGATAATTATAGACTTGACAAGAAACAATTTTTCTGCGCAGAGAGTAGAGTCAAATTATTTTTGTTTGGTTTGGTTTCATCTTAAAAAGAAAAGAAAATTATTCCCAAAGATGATAACAATCAAAAATGAAATTGCAAGTTTGCTTCACTAGTTTGAATTGTTCATCTCCAGTCTACCTATGGAGGCTTCATCATGGGTGCATTAGAGCACATATTTTAACATCAGTTAACTAATTTAATTCCCATCATCCCAGGGAAATACTTGTTGATTTTTAGATGCTACTTCTATTTTCATAGAAAGGAAGAGAAAAACTCAGAAGAGTAATTTTGATGATTCTGTGTAGCGTTCAACAGACTGAAGGTTCAAATCCATTTTGGATGTGGTTGCTTGGTTTGAAATCCAAGCATTTGAGAGCAGGAGACAGAAGGAGTGCTGTGAGCTTGAGGCCAGCCTTGGGTTACTGAAGGAAATTAGTTTGAACTAAACAAAACAAATAAACAACAACAATGACAACAGATTCAAACACAGCTGTGTGAAATCAAGACTTAGTATGATTTCCTTGAGAAACATTTTTTCAATGATGTAAAACCAATTCATCTTCCTGCAATTCTAGGAGTTGTACAGTCCCAGTGATGTTCATCATCGCTCCATCTCCTTCCCTTTAGTCTGCTATTTTCTTATTATCTTCTCTCCCTCACTGGCCATTCTCACCTTTAATCTCTCTCTCTCTCTCTCTCTCTCTCTCTCTCTTCCTATTCATATTGTTTCTTACTTAAAGCAACAACCTTTCTACATAATATTTAGACATTTATTGAGTTCTATCCAATGACCATGTACTGGGAAATATCTTGAGAAACCACATCACCGCTTCTTTCTTTAGTGGAGGTGGAGATTTGTCCTCTGGCATAGCACAGATTCTCTTCTGTAAGGGGGACCTGACAGGGTCCTCATTATCACCTCCTACCCTAATGAAAGCATACATTATCAATGCAGCTGAGGGGATATACACACTTACGTCCCATTCTCCCTTTTCAGTATTAGCATCATTACCATCTATAAAAGTAGATATTTAAAAAAAAAAAAACATGATGTTAGGACACAGAAAAATCGTAGAAATGAGAGTTTTCTTGCAAACCAAATTCTGATGTGTAAGCTTCCATGCTCAACACTTCTATAGTAGGATGCTCTCTTAATAGTAAAGATCACTCATCTATACAACAGTATTAAACTTATTTTCTGATGAAGTTTGCAATAATTTTATTACAAAAGCATTTTCTAGTATATAGTTTAGAGTATTTGAAAACTTTTTGAACAAAAGAATTACAGGAGATATTTATTGGCCTCAATCAACCTTCTAAGCGTTCTCCAAGACATATCAGAAACAGGAAAATAATTACCAATTGAAAATCCTTTATTATCAGTTTTGTACATATGGTTTATGCTTCCCCAATAATCAGATATTTACAGTCATATAAAAATTTTTCTCCAAGAAGGCTTAATGAAAATGAGAAAATGTGTAGCTGGTCCATACTTTCACAGCAGCCATGAAACTGCAAGCACAAGACCCGTACAAGATGATGCCAGTTGTATTCCCAGCATGGATAATGAAGGGGTTCATGATGTCCCACCCCTAGCAGAGAAGATATTGGCAGTTGATAGCTTCTGAGTAATGATGTGGCAGTTTTCTTCAGAACTCTGGTATATTATCCATGTACTAAATTGACACAGTAGATTATAAATAATGTTTAAAAAACAAGAAACAGAAAAAAGAGGACACATGACTGGAGAGATGCCTCAGCAGTTAAGAATACTCTGTGCTCTTTCAGAAGTCTGGAGCTGGGTCCCTAGGCACACATGGGCTAGCACACAACTGAACTTACTGCCTGTAACTTCAGCTCAGGAGTATCTAGTACCTCTGGATTCTAAAGATACTTGAATTTACATACATGCACAACCCTCTCCATAAAGGTTACACATAGTTAAAATATTAAATAAAATGCTATTTAAAAGAGAACATGAAGTTGGGAGGGGACACAGTGGGAGAATCTGGGAGCAGCTGACAGAGGATGCATACAGAGAGAAGATAAGACTAAGCTACATACAGTGTGCACATGATGACATTCTCAAAGAATAAATTAAAACAGATTTTAAAAAGTAATGACTAGAAAAGGCAGGCTTTGTCTTGGTGCCTTTTCCCACTGACCAGGGAAGAGAGACAAAGTCAAGAGCAAGTAATGAGAAATGAGTGAGACTATTCATAGAACTTAATAAATCAGATTTTTACAGTGCACAGTCTTCAGTTGCTTTAGCAGCCCCGGAATTATGTTAACTCAGAGAACTTCCCTCTCCCCAGCAGTGTTCACCTAGCTTCAAAATATTAACACCAGTGGTCTTCAACTGCCCTCAGTAGTGGGAGGTACTCCTGGTTAAAAAGCATTTTATGGAGGACAAAAAGTCCTCAGGTGAAGTAGCCCAGTTACATTTACCTTCAATTACATGAGTAGATTAGGATCTAGAGCTGGATCTAGTCATTAGTCTTGGCTTACATTCTGTGATAAATACAATTTATTCTTTCAGGTTGAAATTAATTCATATTTAAGAATTTATCTTTCCGTTCCTATTTCCAACGACTGCAGTCACTTGCATTGGTTACGTTCGCCTGCTGGTAACAATTATATTTAGAAAGCTGTTTGAAAGCACTGGAGCATGACCCAAATCAGGTAGACACCGGAGGGGGCCCATCTCATGAAAGAAGGAAACCCGCAGTGGGCAAAATCCCGTTAATATGATTCTCCCCTGCCAGGGCAATCCCAGATTCCCCAGCTGGAGAATTTTTAAAAAAATAAAAAATAAATAAATAAATAAAAAGAAACCCAAGTATTATTAGTCTCACGCGTGAAGAAGGGATAAAGTGTGGGGATGCAGAATGGTGGGAAATTGCCACGTGAAGGGCTTAGCAGAAAGAATGGAACCACACAAGGAGAAATCCAAGTTAGCTGATAAACTCCCTTACCTCAAAGGTAATTATACCATCTTATATGTTAAATCATACTGTGGAATACGTGTGAAAAGGAACCTTGGGGCTCAGAAGGGAAAAGGTAGCTTAAGAGAGAAATAGCTGAGACATTGCTGCCTTCCACAGAGGAGTCTGACTTAGGAATGCAGGTCCTATGGGACTAAGGTGGTTTGGTAATTATTTTTAGACATTTTGTTGAATGCCCACTTACAAAAGCTAAGAGATTCACTCGAGAACAAAGAGGTGAAAGTGAAATGCACTCGACCTTAATGATAGTGACACCAAGCATCACCCAACTCACATTGCCTTCCACGGATTTAGAGCAAGATTTTTCATTCCTGGAAAATAGCAGAGTGCAGAGTCTCCACAGGGTACAAACCAGAATTTAACTTTTGGAATTCAGATATGCAAACTTACAAGTTTGAATCAAAATGTTTGAATTAACACACATGGATTTATTTTTAAATTCTGTCCAATGTATTAAATAATCTATAAATGATAAATTTACATATGGAACTGTTAAAATTTCATAATAAAAGTATGAAAATAAGGGGTCAAATTGAGTTACAGTGTTATATAATGTTTACATTAGTCACTAGATGAACACATAGTGTTGTTAAGAAGTCTTGTATTAATATCTATGTCTATCATCTATCATTTATTACCCATCTACCATCTACCTATTATCTCTCATTTCCCATTTGTCTATCATCTAATATCTATTTATTAATCTATCTATCCTCGATCACTGCTTACCCAACAATCCTAGAGATATTGTGTTAAAATCATGTAAAGTAATATAGATTAGAAAGAACAAAAGAATGAGAATGCCAACACTTTTGACTAACCAAAATGAGTAAAATAGAGTTAAAAACAAAAATAATGCAGATGACAATGAGAAAATAAAAATGACTATAATATATCTTTTATATATATTGAAGTTTGCCTCTAAGGAGTTTCAGGTATGCCCTCAAAATACATATAATTCCCTAACAACTTTTCTGGGGCTAAAGATACACTTACCAAATTCAGTCAGAGTTATAAACTGAGAACCTTCACAATTTTAGTTTGTGATAAAAATACATGAAAAGAGATCCCTTTAACTTCCTTAAAAGGACAGGCTAAGTCTGAGCTGAAAAATTAAATGATGAGCTGGAGAAGCCTAGATTAATAGAAGTATACACACACACACACACACACACAAACACATACACACACACATACAAACACACACACACACACACACACACACACACACACACACACACACACACACAAAGACATGACTGGATAACTGTCTGGAGTGTTGTAAAAAGAAATGTGTTAAGTAAGAATAGCAAATGCCAACTTGAACTGCAACACCAGAACTGGATGGAGGCTTCTAGGGCACTGATTAAGTAGGCCTCTGGGTATTGCATGATATATCACTTGACTTGTTACATGCTTAGAAAGGTGCTTTTGCAATGAACTCTCTGGTGTCTGGAGGTGGGTAGTCCCTATTTAAATGCTTTGAGAAGGAAGTCATGGTTTCAGATTGGGAAATAATGTCCAGTAGGGTAAATCCTACTTAGGAGAATAATGTAGCTGCAAAGAGTAAGGACTGAGAGAGACAGGATGTGTGAGGTATCATCCTGTGGAAAATGGGGAGATTTTCTCAATAGCCCCCAACATCTCCTGCCTTAGATGCTCTGTTTCTGTAGCATCAGCTATGCAAGCTACTATTAGTGATGTCACATATTGTGCACATTACAAAAGAAGACATGCTCTGTTCAGGCATCATATATACTAAGAAGTCTGGCATTCCTTGATGTACCTTCTTTTGAAACCAGAAGCTACTGCTACTGAGTAAACTCTATTCTTTTACTCTATCATTTCTTGTGGTTATCAGTAAATTACATAAAATATTAAGTCTGTTCTTTTCAAATAGTAGATGTAATCATCCAGTTTTTTATGTGTTATAACACATACATACCATACTGTGTCTTTCCACCTATCACCTCACAAATCTATCTGATGAATGTGTCTATCAAAGTACCTCTAGCCTTGATTCTAGAGTTTCTTCTTTATATGTCTGGGCTCTACTTTATATCAGCTTTTGCACAATCTTGCATGGAGAATAATAGCAACATGGCCAGTCTCTTCACTTAGGGATCATCTGTGAATTACAAATATGCTTAACCTTTGTAGATTTAATCAAAATCCCAATATTCAGAATTCATTTGTACTTAGGTATAGATATTGTCATTTCTCCTTTTAAGGGTGTTTTGTTGTTGTCCTTTAGCCTAAGAACTATCAGTTTGCATGTGTCCTTGTTTTTATGCCATTCCCATGGGGAAGGGTTCTCTCTTGCAGTATTGCATGGTAGACAAATTGCAAACTTAAGAGTTAGGATGTCAGTATATATGGTAATCATTGTTCTATTCCTGTCAAGAGACACTACGATCAAGGCCACCCTTATAAAAGAAAACATTTGATTGGGACTTGCTTACAGTTTCAGAGGTTTAGTCCATTCTTATCATGGTGGGAAACATGACAACATGCACTTAGTCATGGGGCTGGAGAAGTAGCTGAGGGTTCTTCATTGGGACCCACAGGCAACAAAAGAAGGTAAAGCCACAGGGCTAGGTTTGGGCTTCTGAAAGCTTCAAAAGTCCTCCTGTAGTAACACAGTTCCTCCAACAAGGCCACACCTAATCTTTTCAAATAGAGTTTCTCCCTAGTCAGCAAGCATTCAAATCTATCAGGCTGTGGGGACCATACTTATTCAAACTGCCACACCACACCGTAGCAACTCAGCCTTACTCCATGGCATAGTGAGACTTTTCACATGTGCTTTAACCTGTTCTTCCCCAGGATAGATCTCAAAATATTTTGTCAATCCTAAGTACCTTAAAATTATGAAATGCTTATAATGATGCCTTGCACGTAGCAAACAGAGTTAAACAGTTTTATTCCTTTGGCACATTTGAAATAGCATCAGAAATACACTTTCACAGAGCACCCTGATCCTCTCCTAGTATATGCCCTTGGAATTTAAACATAAAGCCAGCCCATTCTTCTCACAGCACAGACTGGCTTTTAAATTACATCTTGCTTGAAAAGTATGTGATTTCACTTATCTCCATATCTTTTTCTTTTTATTAAGAGTTTCTGGAAGTCAAGGGCAAGGTCTGATGTTAACTGGAATATGAGTACAATGTGCTCAATAAAATCTTGGATAAATACATTTAAGTCTGAAGTGAGGAACCAATAATTAAGTTTATGGAAGAAGTACCAATTCAAGTTGAAAAAGAATAAATCCTTTTTTAATTAAATATATTATATTTAATATATACTTATAATATATATAATATACAAATATTTTACACACACATATTGAAAACACTATGAAGGAATCTAGACACTGTTTCAGAAATCTAAAACTTGTCTTCCTTTATTTCTAAGAATTTATGTTTTATCTTGTATTCTTGGAAATATGCTCACTGAACATAGGTAAGCATGCATTACATGCACAAAAATAACTAGAAATAAGAAGTGACTTTCTTGACTGGAGGTAAATAAGTGAACAATTTGAATGAACAATTCAACATTTTTTAAAAATAAAAATAAATTTCCAAAGTTGCTCATTACACAAATGAAGAAAAATATCCCGAGGCATTGGTTGGAGTTTGTATTTCTGAAGGAACTGACACTCTGCCCTAGGATGCTAAATCAGATGAGAGGTGACCTACAGAGATGAATATTGAGCAAATAATCAAGGAAAAGGGTAGCCTGACAAAAGAAGTAGCATGAAGGATGCAGGCAACAAAACATCAGAGAATCATCTAAGAAACATCTACAAATGTGTTGACTAATAGATGTTGTGGTCACAACTATGTTCTCAGAAAGAAAAACTAAGATAGGAAAAGTCAAAAGAATTATCTAATTCCAAGCTCTTTGCCAGTGACTGAATCAGGAAACACAGTTCCAAGTGTGTTCTACTCTGGAAGTTTAAGCTTTCACTTTCTCTCCATAGGATGATCTCTCTAGAAGCCCATCATATTTGAGAGCCAATTCTGTGCAATTTCTAAGTTCAAAGAAACTACATTTATTAGTCTTTATAATAACCACCCAAGTAATAGGTACAGTTGTACTCACTGTCTTACGAGGTTATATGATCTCCCATGAGCATCAAAATGTCCAGACAGTCTAATCTATTCATAAATACTCTGTTATAAAACTGTAGTTACATGTAAGTTATACACATCCCTCTTATTACGAGGAAAGCATAGAGGAGGGGCGAGAGTAAGGAAGACTTGGGGAGTGAGTGTGGTCAGGATGTGTTATTATCATGTATAAATTTGTCAAAGGATAAATTAAATTACAAAGTAGATCCCCAAATGGAATTCCTGAAGGAAAGGGTATGAAAAGTCGCAGTTGTCTTGAATTATAGATTTAGCACACGTTGTTTGGGGTTTTGGGGTAAAAGCCTCTTTGATTTGTATGACTTTTAGGATGACAAAGTTCTGTTATTGAAAAAATAATACTTTCAATAATTCCCTCTTTGCAAAGCACAGCAAGGTGTCATTTTACTGTCTCCAGTCACTGAATTTGAATTATAGACCTAGACAGGACCCTCTGACCCTCAGTTTCAGGGAGGCAAATGTCCTTACAACCCAGACCACACATTAGCAAGCTCAACACTGAGTGCTAGTTCAGATGAGTTCTTACACATACAGCTCAGATATAGAATCCATTAGCAGGTGAATGTGCTTTTAAAAAATGAAAAAAAAAAAAAAAAAACAAACCCTGCACTCATAACTACTTTTCCATGGCTTTCGTTTACGGCTCATCTCATTATTCTTTTACTTGGGCAGTTGCTCCTAAATACCCCTGGTGCAATTTTATGTTCATTCACTCTTATCTAGAACTCGTTAGTATAACCTGAGGTGAAGTGGGTTGTGTCTAAGTCATTTTAATTTGCATAATGAGCCCCAGTGCCTCCAGAGCATGAACTAAGAACTAAGGAAAAATTTGACAGCTGAGAGAGAGAGAGAGAGAGAGAGAGAGAGAGAGAGAGAGAGAGAGAGAGAGAGACAGAGAGACAGAGAGAGAGAGAGAGAGAGAGAGAGAGAGAGAGAGAGAGAGAGACAGAGAGAGAGAGAGAGAGAGAGAGAGAGAGAGAGAGAGAGAGAGAGAGAGAGATTCCTTTTAGGAGGGGAGGGGATTTTTTTGGTAATCTAATCAAGGCTTGAGGACAATACAAATTGGTTGGCAATAATGAACCAATGACCTTGGATTAGAAATTTTTTGAAATTCCTAATGACAGTACCGTATGACAGTTTTGTGGTAGAAATGGGCATCATTTTAAATACTTGATTTTTGAGAGCCTGGTTTCTCAATCAGGTCGAGCCCTAGGGAGATTTATTGCTGTATCAGGCAACACGATCTGCAATGAAGGACAGATGCTTAAGAGGAAGATAATCCTCATCAGGAAAATGCAAAAGAACATGCGGGTCGGACACCTAGCTCTATATAATACGTGTTTTGCTTATTTTTCATACAGTTTACATCTAACAATCATAGTAACTCATATAAATGATATATATGACTCTGTATAGCCTTCATATAACCATACAGAGTTAATTTCTAGTTGCCATCGCTCTATAGGTTAGGAAATAGAAGGAAGTCTATATTTAAAAATTTTCCATGTCGTGTAATAGTAGAACAATGATTACTAATTATGCAACTGAATTTGGTTTCATGAACTTCTAAATAATATATCATGCATTATATTTAAGTCCAACATAAGTGCTGTTAAGACACCTCATGGGTAATGTGGACAATTGAACATGTGCTCAGCAGATAAAATACCAACATATTAGCATACCAATATGGCACCCTATTGAAACAAGGAAAGCCTGGAGTGACAGCATTACCAAGTATAAGTGAATGTATTTTAAGTGGGCCATTCAATAAAAGAGCAGCAGGTATGCTTGTACTCTAGATGAAGCTTCTTCTCTTCAGAAAAGACCAGGTCATTTTTTTGGAAGATACCAAGGAACTATTTTAGAACAAAGAAAAAATTTAAATCCTTTAATACTTCCATTACTTCCATTTAATAGATCATGGTCAGACTTTTTAAAAATTTAGTCATCCAAAATTAATGAGGACAAATTTATAAACTTTTTCTTCTTACTTATTCACTTTACATGCCAATCACAGCCCCTCTCCAAGAAAAACTGTAAACTTCTAACTATGACTTATAATTGAAGAGCTCTGGAATTCTCATGCTTAGGGTAATCAAGAAGCTCTTTCCTGATATACTTGGATTAAAGGGTACATTTAAAGATGAGGAATGTGATGTCTGAGGGTGCAGAGATGTCAATCTTCTTCCATTTTGTGTTTCTAAAATAAAACTGGCATTGTATGTTCTCTGGGTTTCCAGGCCTTTGTATTTGGATTTGGCCTAGAACTTGATGCACCGATTTTCTGGGTTGCAGGTATCAGAACATGGGTCTTTTCAGACACAATAATCATTTAAACCTATTATATATATATAAATTTATTCTCTGTGTCTCTGTCTCTCTCTCCCCACATCTTTCTTCTTTCCATCCCTCCCTTCCTCTCACTCTTTGTCTGCTCTTCCTCTCTTCTCTTCTTTCTTTCATTTCTTTCCCTCTCATGTATCTGTACTTGTCAATACCATGCTAAAACACATGTGGAGGACAATAGAGGGTAGAGGTAGAAATGGATTTTCCAGGCGAGCTTTATGGGTAGGAATCCTTGTGATACAGTTGTGAGTTTCTGATTTTGAATTCCAAACAACCATAGAAATATCCAGGCGTGGCTTTGAGTGCTTGGAAACCCTGGTGTTGAAGGATAGAGATAGTCAGATTCTCAGAGCTTGCTAGTCAGTCAGTCTAGCAGAAATGGTGAAATTTTGGCTCTGTGAACAAAATTGAACAGAGTTCCTGTTTCAAGGGAAAATGTCAGAGAGCTACAGAGAATGGTTTCTTCCTCTGATCTTTATGTGTACCTGCATAGGTGCATATACCTACACAATAATGTACATATACCATATATACAGATAACACCACACACAAATGCATACATACACATACACACAATATATACACACTAAAATAAAAATAAAGCTTAAAAAAAGAAGAAAATATTCTCTATGATGGCAGAAGTCTCAAATTCTGTGGTTAAAAATAAAGAGAATGTTATATTCCGTCAACGTGTACACTGAAGCATAATTTTATAATCATTCGGATAGCATTTTCACAGTGTCTACAGTCTTAAGATGTTTGAAAGTCTCTGAACATTAAGCATTCACTCACTTTGCTATTTTAAGAGTGTTCTCTTGCCACCCGAAAACCTAGTGAACAAAAGATTTATTTTTAAATCGAGGGAGGAAGACATAAGGATAGTTTGGATGCATTTTCTGCCAGGAGGAATGAAGGCTTCAAGTACTTGGTGTTAAGGCAGGATGAAAAGGAACAAGACATGAGCAGTACCAGCTCATGTGTCTTCTGCCTGGTGTTCTGTGATGGGTATTTCTATGGAGCTTGAGAACATTGGCAGTCATTTCATTTCTTGTTTGTAGCCACCCTTTATCTACAGCGTATTTTCCATGGGTGCAATCCAAAGACAGAAGAGAGAAGGCTCTGTATAAGTACACACCTTCTGTGTGTGTGTGTGTGTGTGTATGTTTGTGTGCTCGCGTACGCACATGTAAATGCATGTGAATACACATATGCATGTACACATACATATACAGCAAGAATATTAAATTTTTATTATAGTATGTTGTTACAGTTTTTCTGTGGTGACTGGTTTTTTATGTGCCCAGTTTATAATTTGAACTGTGAGGCACAGTACGCATCGTATTCTTATTAACTACAGTCTCAGACATGCACAGGGGTTCCTGGAAGTATCCTCCATAGACAATGAGGGCTCCTTACTTTCTAACAAATCCTAAGCAGTATAAATGCCATGGATGAAAGTACTTTCTTCTACAAACTATTGTTCCCACTGTCACACACAGTTGTCTCTTTAAAGTGCCAAGTATTCCCCGAGGGAACAATAACACAAGGTGAGTCCGAGATACTAAACGTGGACTTATTGAAGCTTTATGCCACCTGCCTTTCAGCTGGGAAATTCTAATTTCAAAGGGCTGAAGAAATCTTTCTAACCTCATAAAATTTTAGCTGTGAGAATAAAATTTTAGGGACAAGGGGCACAGTGACTGGAAGGAACAATAATTTTTAAAGGACCCCTTAATGCAGACAGAAGTCCGGGCTCCAGGGAATGGTGACTGCAGAGAAGCCCACTGAGGTTTTCAGCTCTCAGTTCCTTTTTCAGGATTCTACACACATGCTTGGCTCTAAGTGAGGCCCTTCCTTAATTCATTTGGGTGTCAGAAAAAAGGTTGAATTTATTAGAATAAGTGTGAATTGCAAGGAGACAACTCAGCTGCTGTCGATTACCTGACTTCCGTGGTTCTCTCTCAGTACCCACCACCAGAATGAGAAGCCCCGTTATGTTTCTCATTCAAAGTGAATGAGAAGTGAATATTTGCCAGATAAATCACTTGACATGGCCTTCCTTGTAAGGTAATATAACTGAGGCCAAACCAAAGCTGGGTAGCTCACCTGTGGATCAAGAAGCATAAAACGCATTTATCTTTTTTTCTTTTTCTCTACTGACTTTTCTCCCCTGTTAATATTCACACAGTCTGAAGAAATAAAAAAGCAGAATGGATGCAAATGTAAAAAAAAAATGCTGCCAAATAATTATGGCAGTTCTTGAAATACGCAAGATGGCTGGGTGAAAACTCAGAATGCTTATGCATGAAGGCGGTGTTGCTAATTTTAGATTAGAAATCTCTTCTTTCCCCCCACCCTTCTAACCTCAGAAAAGCAATGGTTCCAGCAGGCAGGTCAAATACAAGAAATTCACCAGTAGATGAAATAAATCAGAAGAGGTGAGATTGTTGGTTTGGACTTTGATGGGAAACAATGTCCCGATTTTAAATTCCTTATTATTCTGTTCTTCCGGCAGGCAGGTCAAAGCTGAGGCAGAGACATCAAAGATGAGAAAGATACACATGCAAAAAGAATCAGCAGTGCCTGAACAAGATGACTGAGCAGAGGACACAGCTGACACATAGAAAGTCCTGCATTGCTCTGCTGGTTTGCTTGTGACCTCTGTTCATCCTCAAAGTCATTAGGATTCTGTTGTGATGTGAGGTGTCAGGCTTTGCTAAAGGCACACCCATTTTCCTCTTTCACATCTTTCCTGTTTCATGGAAATTTGTGCAGAGAAAAATTTTCAGGTCTAAGCTTGTAATCATTCACTACCACTTCTGTGGGGGAGGGAAAAACTGAAGGGCCTGTGTGTGAGGGTGCGAGGGTGTGAGTTCTCTGTTGCGTTGGGCGGTGTTGTTCCCACGTGTCTGTCATGGCTCAGCCGGCTGGAACTGCAGCTCAGATGCAGGATCTTGACTGAGTTTATTTGGCAGACACACCCAGCAGGTGCGGAGCCCTGAGAGGCCTCTGTGGTGCCCCCAGGTGGGGAATGAACTCAGCCAGATTCTGCGGGGGCACAAGGCTCACAGGGCTCTCGGGTGGGGACCCCACAGGCCTGGAAGCAGCTGGGGCCGATTGGTCTCAATTCTGGGGTTCCGAGAGCGCTGGGGCTCTGGGAGGCCACAGCAGAACAGAGACAAGGAGCACGCTGAGAGAGATGAGGGGAAAAGAGGGGGCTCTGGCAGCACCCCTTGTTCTACTCGCTTGGCTTGAATGACACCTCCAGTGGCTGGAACACAGAGAAGTCTTCCACAATGGCAGCATGACTGCAGGCCCCAATGACTCGAGAAAGTCTGGGGTTCCAAGAGCTTTATTGACATGGCAGATGACAGATGGTCTGGACGTGCACACCTCCTCCCCCCCCCCCCCCCCCCCCCCTCTTAAGCCAGAGTAGGCCTGGCTTAAATAGGGCGGGAGAGGCGGAGGAGGGTCACTTAATTAGCTATGCCCTCTGGCCTTTAGGTAACTCATTCATATGGAAATCTTTTGAGGCTGAAGCCTGTAGTCACGCCCTCTACCTGTGTAGGGTGACATAAACCTCTTATGGAGGGGCTGCATCCTATGTGACTGAACTGAGCAGGTTAATGGAGTTCCATGCCACGTGTTAGGAGCCTGGATTCTGGGAGTGCTCCCTGATAGAGGCCAGTCCCTTGCAGAGTCTCTCTGGCTACTTTCAGCCAGGGCTTCTACCAAAAATCAAGACGCCTTTCAGATCCCACACACTTCATTTCCCAATTCTTTATGTCCTTCTTCATCAATGCTTGGTGTGTGTGTGTGTGTGTGTGTGTGTGTGTGTGTGTTTTGCATATGCACAACTCCCAAATACACTATTATATGGGTTTTCATGACTGCATATGTGTTCAGCTTAAACGAATTTTACTTTGGTACAGAATTCATTTATTTTGATCTTACTCTTTTTAGACAATACTGTAAAATGAATGTTGTCCATGTATCTTGATTTTTTTTTCCATACTGTATTTGAGAATGATAGCCACATGCATATTTAAGTGGCAGGAACAGAAACCCAGGTGAAACCTATCTAATTGTGACATGAAATGCATCTTATTGTTTTCTTTGGGTGAATCTAAGCAAGAAATGTGTTTATCTGCTGGCTTCTATTCTCCCTTAACCAACTAGGGGTTTCCAGTAACTAACTCCCACAATCGTAGACAGCACTTGCATATGCTTACAAGAGTTCAGTAGATAAGCAATAGCATGGTTTCAAAAATGCCATGAGGAGGAAACAATAATCTACCACAAGGCCAGGTCAGTAACTGCCATGTAGCATCTGGACAAGTGTAGTCACCATTGCAGTGATGAGGCCAACACACTGGAAAGATCCCCTAAAACACACCTGACATATTAGGCTATACATGGTGAGCCCATGACTGTCTGGCTCACTTCATATTTCATTATTTGCATATACCACATTTTGCTTACAGAATTTCCTATGCTGCCTCTAACTGTAACCTTCACTAAATAGAACACCATTATAGAGTCAAAGCCGTAAATTTGGTCATGAGACTCTTGTCCTTTAACTCAGGCTTCAGGAGATGCTGTACACTAGAGCATCATTGTTGAAAGTTCCTGGTTTATCTATGATGCTAGAGATTGCTTGTTTATAAGGGTGTTGCTTTGAGGCAGAACTACAATAAATATAAATTTAACTTTTTCATTTCTCTCTTTACATCTTTTTCTTCTGAATTTCTAACTTGTGATGTTGAATTCTAGGACTTGGCTCACCTCTTTAGATCTTCTGAGAGCTTAGGGTTCAGACACCACAGACTAAGCAATGGTTTTTTAGCACACTAATTTAGGTGTGCTATATAAAGTTCTGAGAAAATGGAATTTGTTCTCTACACTGTGCCACACTTAGATGCCTACCCCCCCAACAACTTGTAAACCCTACATTGATTACTTTTTCTATAAATCATATCTTTCATGGTTAATCATGTCAGTCTCTTCTGAGGGCATTTGAGAACTGTACTCTTGTCTCATTATTTTAACAGAAATTTTCTCCTCATATTTTATCTTCCGGTACCAGTAGGATGGTATTGTGTTCTGTCTCCTGTTTCTGTATAGGTGAACAATGAAGGCTGGCCATTTCCTGAGACCACAGAACTGTTTCACAACTCCTTAAACTCCTACTTGATGTTACTGCATAGAGTAAAACAATACAGTCATTAGAGAAAGAAATCACACCTTAGGAAACCCATGGATTGTAGTGCAAATGCTCACAGTAGGTTTTGGGTTTAGGTGGTATGCACAGAAAATTAATATTGCAGTGTGTGAATGGGGTAAAACTAGAATTTATGGTGGTAGCCACTAGGTGGCAGTATTCAGGGATGGAGGGACTGAGAGCAGATGGTACAACTTTATGTCAAGTACCCAAGATTAAATAACAGAACATGCTGCGACTGCAGGGTCGAGACAGTCTATCTGGTTTTGTTGAAAACAACCTACAATAGTCATGAAATTTTGAATATCAACAATATGTTGCTTTTCCTTGTGACAGGAAATTAGAAATTAATCAGAAATGGCACCTCTGCTAAAAATGGATGGGAAAAGATGTGCAGATCACCTGAATAGGATGAGATGATGTCTAAATGTCTAAATGCTATGGAATGGTCTCATATACTCCTTAAACAAGAAGAGGCTATTTTATGAGCAAGTTTTCCAAACCTTCATCATTGACTATACTCGTGATACTCAGCTACCCCTGAATTTTAAAATATATTTTGAAAAGTTTGTATATGCAGATAATGTTCTGCCAAAAATATTCTTCTGAGTCCCACATATCCCCCGAGAAATCTTGTTCATACATATCTCTTTATGAAATCCTGGGAGAGTCTGTCTGGTACCTACTCAAGGAAAAAGATTGCTAAATTGTAGCATATGCATAAACATATTTCATTTCCCTAAGCACTACCAGATGGCTTTCTGGAAATCGGCATCACTCTTTTTCCATTAGCACGATTTGTGGTTCTTATTTTTCCACGTTCTTAATGCTGAGGTTTGTGTCTTGACTGTTCCTCAGAGGCCCATGGGTTATAGGTTTGGTCCCCAGCTGAGTGTTACAAGGATGTACATGGTGGAGCTTTGAAGGGATAAAGCCTACAGGGAGGTCTTTAGATCATTATGTGTGTGCTACATTGAAGGGGCTGTGGGCTCTCATGGCTTCCTCTCCTTGTCTCTTTTTTATTTCCTAGCTGCCAGGTGAGCAGCATGGCTTTACAGAGAGGAGAGCATGCCCCACCTCTCTGTATTGTTCACATGGGGCCAAAGCAACAAGTAATTTAATTGCAGATCGAAGCATGCAAAATGTGGGACCAAACAATGTTTTGTGGTTTTTCCCCAAATTTGATTATGACATGACATTATAATAATTGGACTATTTGATTTTTAATTCTAATTTTGTTCTGCAATAGTGAGAGAATAGTGAGAGAAATATATATATGTGTGTGTGTGTGTGTGTGTGTGTGTGTGTGTGTGTGTGTATTCTTCTCTTGTTTGTTATTGTTGTTTGAAACAAAGACAAAGACTCTCCTATGTAGACTTAGCTGAGCTTGGTTGGCCTCCTTGTATCCTAAGCTAGACTCATAGTCATTGAGTGAGTTCTATGTGGTTCTCCCTGCCAAAGATTTTTCCCATAAACCTGAGAACAAATTCACATTTCTGATCTTTCTTTTTTTACCTGAGATGTGTTAGAATTATCAGCAAGTGCCACTGTTCTGGCTTATGTGAGACTAGGGATTAAACCTAGAACTGTGTGCATGCAAGACAGTCAACTGAGATGTACCCATAGTTGTGTTCTTTGTTGAGTAAAATTATTCAAAATATTTTTGACAGGGTCTTATATATCCAAAACCTGTCTTAACTTTCTAAATAGCCAAGAATGGTGTTAAACTACAGAGCTTCTTGGCATTAAACTACTGAGCATTTTGCGTCTACCTTCCAAATGCTGGAATTATCAGCACGCACCACTATAACCAGTTTCTGTGGTGCTAGGAATTGCATTTGGGGCTTTCTGAATGCTAGGCAAGGACATTTTCAACTGAGCTATACTTCTAGTCTCTGAATAGATATTCTTGACTTACATGCAATCTGTATCTAGAACTTGTATACAGAAACATTACATTACTTCATTCATTCTGTATTTGTCTCTCTGTATTCATCATTGCTGTTTGTACCACAGAAAACACAAACAAACAAAAACTGGACAAACTGGAATGAGATTATTTGTCTTAGTTTGGGTTTTTATTGATGTAAGGAGACACCATGATGGTATGAACTCTTATAAACATTTTTTTTGAGATGTAAAAATCTTTATTGGATATTTTATTTACATTTCTGATGCCATCCTCTTTCCCCATTTCCCCTCCCTAGAAAACCCCTATCCCATCCCTGCTTCTCCTTTTTGCTTTTATACTATTTTGTTTTAATGTTAATCAAAGGCTTTATAAGTTTGGTAATGCTCAATAATAAGATGTCCATATAATTAGAAGTGTAACGCAATACCCAACCTAGATATATCAACTATCTTTGACTGGCAGAGACACACGCACATCCGCCTCCATGTTCCCCTCTTCTCTTGTCACCCAGCTCCTCCTCTCTTTCTCCTCCTCCTCTTCTCACTCCTCCTCTTCCTCTCCTTACTCCTCCCACCTTAGTTCCTCCTACATATCACCCTTCCTGTTAAAATAAAACTTTTCTCTTAAAATACAATTAGAGCATAACTATAACCATTTGGGTCAGTAAGGTAAAAGATAGACCTAATACCCAGTCCATTATTTTGTTGACTAAACAGAACCTCTGTCATCTATCCTAACTAAAACACTTAGTTCTGAACCTGGCTTTTTTTCTTGGCTGTAGATTGAATGTCAGCTGAAAACCATCCTCTCATACCTTTTCTCTCAAAGTAAATAGCTGGGATTGACTATGAGACTATAAGTCTTCAACCCTGTCAGAAATCCAGAATGACTGAGTTAACTGAAATTATGGGAAGCACAAAGCATAGCTTCTAAAACTTAGCCAAATTATAGAGAACGCTGAACACCTGGACAGTCCCTATATTACAAAACGTTGGAGCATCCGATCTTCAGCCTTCTGGCCCACGATCATCTGACAGACCGACTGATGCAGAATTATTAAGGGCTGATTACTCTGTCTAGGCAGATATAATCAGTCGACTATTCTGCAAGTGTGTCCTTTTCTGGACAGTAATTTGTCTGTAGATGGAAAGAGGCAATTCTTACCTAGTGGCTGTCTCACCACAACTGGAATAACTCCAAAGATGCTCAATTTCTTCTTAGAATCTAAGACAGGAAGCTGTCAGAAGCAGACAGGTCTCTAATCAAAATGAACATTATTACAGAAATGTTTGTAACATCAATTCTGGGAACTTCTGACGTTTTGAAAACCAGCTATCCATGTAAGGCTATCTGGACTGTTGTCTGTTAACTCCACTCAGCTATTTCTAAGTAAAATGTAGAAAACACCCTAACAATAAACTCAAAGCCATGAATTTGCTATAGGCCCTTAACTCAGAATAACCATCTCAAATCAGTTAAAAAAGTTAAAGAAGGACTGGGTCTAAGCCTTGTATTCCTAAATGTGTTATATAAGCATAATGCCTATGAGAGTAACAATATTAATCTCACTTTTATATCAATATGAAGCTCATACCAATGAAAACCTTAAATTTGAAATCAAAGTAAATTTTGTACCATTTAAGAAATTATAACTTCATCTTAATAACAATTATACATATTTCTACGAGTAGGTTATGGCTAGGCAATAAATCCTAGCTAATCCTCTCTGTTCCAACAAAACCACTACTTTTCCCTAGAAAGGCAGCCCAATTTTAACCATTTTAGTCCCCAAGCCCAGAGAATAGGGGTAGTCTCCCTTTGTGATTTCTTGATTGTTTCTACTTCCATTTTTATGTCCTGGATGGTTTTGTTCAATTCCTTCACCTGTTTGGTTGTGTTCTCTTGTAATTCTTTAAGGGATTTTTGTGTTTCCACTTTAAGAGCTTCTACAGGTTTACCCTTGTTCTCCTTAAATTCTTTGAGAGTGTTATTTATGTCCTTCTTAAAGTCCTCTATTATCATCATTTTTAAAATCATGATTAAAATCAAAAGTGATTTTAAATCTGAATTTTGCTTTCCTAGTAATATGAGGAATTCAGGACTTTCTTGTGTGGGAGAACTGGGTTCTAATGATGCCAAGTACCCTGGGTTGCTGATGCTTATATTCTTGTGCTTGCCTTTTGCCATCTGGATATCCTTAGTGCTACCTGCCCTGTCTCTGACTGGAGCCTGTCTTCCTATTATCTTGGTTGTATGAGAACTGTGTGGGGTGGGTCTTATTACTGGGGTAAGAGCTGGGGCCTGAAATCTGCTCAGTGCTCAGGCCCAGACTGGAAGAAACCAGTGCTTCCGGCCAGGGCCAGGAGTGATTTCCTGGGTCCTTGTGGGTCCCAGTTACTCCCTGTTTGGGGCGGGTGTTGCTGTCTGCTTACCTAAGATACTGCTCGTGTTAGCTCTTCTGGAAGCCCCGCTTCCTCTGGGTTCTGTGAGATTGGGGGCAGAGCTGCCACCCGGGATCTGTTCAATGCTCGGGCCCAGACCAGAAGGCTCTTATAAACATTTGTAAGGGGTTGGCTTACAAGTTTTGGAGGTTTAGTTTATAATTATGATGGTGAGAAAGCATGGTGTAGGAAGACATGGTGCTGGAGAAGGAGCTGAGAGTTCTACAACTGGATCTGCAGACAGCAATGGGAGAGATTGAGCCACTGGTTTTGTTTTGAGCTTCTGAAATCTTAAAGCCAACCCTCTGTAGTACAATTTTATTAATAAATTTGGGCATGGGGTTACTACCAACCTCAATGGTTTAGGTTACCAGATGAAAGACATACACACACACACACACACACAGCCTTTATGGTTTAATATGCCTTAAGCAGCACAATAGCTGGGCAACTGCTTACCACTCCCCCATGCTGTTAGAATCTACCTCCTACTGATAACTCCAAGTTAACACCTTACAAATTTCTGTGTTTCATCTTGGCTACTCTTAACTCCAATTAGTCAGCCACATTTTCCTGGTCCAGAGCCCAGGGTGGTCTCCTTGCTTCCCTACTCCATAGCTGTTCTTGTCTCTCTCCTCTCTCCTCCTCATGGTCCCAAGCCCAGGAATGATAAACTCTGCCTATGTCTCCCCTTTCTAGCTATTGGCTGCTGGCATTTTATTTCTCAATCAGAATGAACTGGAGGCATGTTCCCAGAAGCTACATGCAGACCCTCTTGTGCAAACAATTTTTGGGGACCCAATTAGCATTAGGATACAAGTGGCTACAAACCTCAGTGACATACCTCCTCCAAAAAGCCATTCCTCCTGTGAGTGCCACTCCCTATGAACCTATGGGAGGCATTTTTCACTCAAACTACCACACTACTCAAGTGCTCATTCTAATTAGAGTCGTTATTAATTTAATCTGTTCATTCACAACTCCATATGTGTAGTATATTACGTATTTTGATTATTTTCCCGCACACTCATTCTTCCCACCCTCCTACTCCTGTCAGTCTCCTTTGGTCCTAGGTATTCGGGGTATTGGGATTCTGTAAAGCACAAAGAGCCACAGATCACTAGAAGAGCATCATCACTAAATGTTCTTCGAGCTCATCTTACTCAAACACTGATAATTGCCTTGGGCTTTCTAAATTGGGAGCCAACACTGTGTGAGCCTTTCAGTCCCTAAATATTTTGGGAGAGAAAAATCTTTGTTTTAAACTAATGTTTGCTACTCAATACTATCGAGTCTTTCCTTCACAGGAAAAAGTGGAAACATAGTTGCTGCCCATGAAATAGGCCTTGGGAACCTAAGCCCGGCAAAAAAGACAGTGGTGTCACCCCACTCTCCTCATATTGCCAAGTGAGAATTGAGGATTGGAGATCTGATACAATCATGGCATAATCATGGCATGAATCTAACAGTATCTTCACATTTTTATCTAATTATTTATTATGCTGTGTGTATTCATGGTGTGTATTGTGCCTCTGCATATGCATGCCCACAACAGCATGGGTGTGGAGGTCAAAGGAGCACTTATAGAAGTCAGATCTTTCATGCCATGTATTCCAGGGACTGAACTCAGGGAGTCAGGCTGTGTGGCAGCTGTGGTCCAACCTCTTCCTCTACAACTTTCTTCTAGATTTCCTTTAGTTTATAACAGTAATTACATCCTTCAATATTCATTGTAACACAGTCTTTTGAATTTTCTTGTATCCGTGGGAACCAAAATTAAAAATATTCTGAGTAGCACTAGTAATGTTTCTTCTCCAAATGTTCTCTGGCTTCCTGCCTTGGCGTCTATAGCATCTACAGTGTCTCAGTCTAGACACTGGTAGACCACCTTTAATTATTCATGAGGTCAGTTTAATCTACCCCATAAATCTTTGAAGCAATCTGATTTCCTCTATCACCATGTTTTCACCCTAGTCTAATAATAATAAAGCATCACTTCTCCTGTATTTTTATAGTCCTTTACCAAATGATATTTTTCCTTTTCCTCCTGCTTTCTGCCAAATCATTTTTTAAGTCTAGTTAGTACAACCTGTCCAAACTGAAAAATCTATTCATTTAATCTTCCTATCTACAAGCTATTGGATGGCCTCGCTCTGTAACCTTAAGAAGGCTCTGCAGCTTTAATGAAGTCAGTAGGACTATCATGTTTTATGGGCTAGCCTCATCGCATGCTACTCTCTCTTCTGTTTCTCTGTACTCTAGAGCTATATTCTTGAGGCTCTAATGGCTTTAGATTGAAGTTGGTGAAGATCGAGTGAAATAGTATCTAAAGCTCTAGTGTCTACTCTACTGTACATGTGTTTCCAAGTTTGTCTTAAAGAGACATTAAATCAAGTATTTATTGAGTACTTCTTGTGTGCCTACATGATAAAAAAAGATATGGAATAGATTATACTAACTTTGCTAACCAAAGTATTATAGATATAGTAATCTGTAGTCTCATTGCCTTTGTAAATAATCATCACAAGCTGACTGGAGAAGATCCTCATTTTGTCAGGGTTTTTCCATGC
The DNA here is from genome assembly GCF_011762505.2 of Arvicanthis niloticus. Lineage (NCBI taxonomy): Eukaryota > Metazoa > Chordata > Mammalia > Rodentia > Muridae > Arvicanthis > Arvicanthis niloticus. The sequence continues at coordinate 59,399,864 of NC_047665.1, read as the reverse complement.
ACTAGCACTGGTGAAATTAATGTGTCTGCTACAAAACTAGGAAAGCAAACACCCGAGAGTCCATTATAGAAGCTCAATCTCATAGATTTTTCTAAAACAGAAATATCTTATTTAAATAAAGCAAACATTTAGCCTCCAAATTAAGCATTTAAACACAACCCTAATGCATAAATTAATTTTAAAATTTGTTTTAGACATCATTAAAGCATTCAACTGTAAACTGGCACCCATATATTTTGGGAGGCCTGGTTATAGAGACTACTTAACCGTAAAATAAATAGTAGTGTAAACTCTTACTCTGAATTTAGGCGTTCAGAATTCTTTTCTTTCTATTTCCAGAGTTTTGCTTGGGCAGGAAATGCTTTTACCCCCTTTCATATGGAAATTTTTTCCACAATATGCACCATCAATATTCATCAAGTATCACACCAATTAACAAACCGTGAATAATCTGGAACAAAAATTTAATGCATGAAAACCCACAATCGTCTAGGTGGCTGTTAATAAGGCTATGTTTGAGGTAATCACAGACAAATTTAATTTTAAATATGCTTCCCTTAAGGAAGGAGTATCAATGTTAATTTAAGAATTTAATTTGTGTGGTGTTTTAATAAAATCACTTTCACAAAATCTTTATGGAAACATCATGCAGTAACTTTGCTTACCAACTAAACATTTAATTTGCTTTACATGATGAGAATGTACCACTACTGTTATAGTTACATGAAGTGATTGTCTCTCTCTTATGGGTTTGTATAGTGATATTTAAAGCTAAGGTGTATTTTCATTGGCAATTGACTTTCTAATCTTAGTGGTGTGTGTGTGTGTGTGTGTGTGTGTGTCTGTGTGTGTGTAATATATTACATTTATATAAGTATAATACATACAGGAATAGAATATATACATTATATTCATTTGATATATATTTATATGTATGTGTGTATAAATGTATGTATCTATGTAGTAGGGCCTATACATGTGCATGCTACAACAGCAAGCATGTGATAGAGGTCAAAGGATAACTTGCAGAAGTTGGTTCTCTCTTTCTACCATGTGGGACTCTGGACTCAAACTCAGGCCTTCACCCATGGAAAGCCACACATTTACTTGTTGAACTTCTTTGGGATTCCAAGCTTAATGATTTAAACTGAAAACTGTAAATCCTAGAGAAAATAATTTTTTTATGTTGCTGTTGTTTAAACTTCACAATGGATGAAATAAAAGTGCCTGAATTATATTCTTTTGTACTACTTAGTAGAAGAATAAAATAAAACCCATAAAAGTGAAGAAGAGAAATGAGAAAGCTGTAAGCTAAATTTAATGACAGTGAAAATAAAGATACAATAGAAAGAAGTCATAAGAAGAAACGGCGAGTAAAACCGATGAATCTGCATTGTAGCAAATAAAGGATCAAAGACAGCACAGATAAGGATTATAAAAAATGGGAAAGAAGATTAATTAGCATCAAAGCAGGACTTATAAGTATTGCAAAAAAAGAGAAACTACACACCATCAAATTTGCAAACACACACATATTGAATCTTTAAAACAATCATTATTCTAGAGTACTATTAATTAAATTATTTTTGACCTATGTAATAGCTTAGTCATCTTCTATCAAAAGTTCAAATATGATATTTTTAATGTTATATAAACATACTAAAAGCAAAACTCAAAGAAGCCCACTCAATACAAATCTCATGACTTCATTGCATTTTATAAATCTGATGGAGTTTGGAAATTAGCAGAAGTGGGATATTCACATATAAGAAAAATTAAGTGTTACTTTAAGTTACTTGTGGGAATAGCAGAAAGATTTCAAATCAATAAAGACTAGCAATAGTCATTTGGACTCATAATCAGCTATATTAATTTTTTCAGAATAATCCATTTGTTCTTATTCGATTTATGAAAACTTCTACTATTAAAATTGGTTCTTACTTTGATTTTCCTTATTCTTATTTTCTTGAACTTAATTCTGATTTACTAACTTTCTTTTTCCTTTAGTTGTTGTGTTTTCTTTTGCTTTCTCATTGTTGGCTCGATTGATTTTTTTTATTTAGCATAGTTTGCATTATGAAGTCTCACTCTGGTTCCCAGGATGAAGTTGCAGGTCCAGCTACACTTCTGACTCCCTTCTCCAGCTCAGTGAATTCTTATTTTCTCCCACACTGATCACAAAGAACATTTTCATCTCCCTTCCTTCTCACGGTTGAAAAGCTAGATACTGTGTCTTTGAGCAATTTTTAACATAGTTGAAAACTTATTATGAGTCATTTCATTTCTAACTGGTGAACAGGAGCTGGAAAGCGCTGTAGCTGTATTGACTTTTGTCTTAGTCTGGGTGACCAAATTCCCTGTTATTTCAGGGTTACCCCCTAAAATTCTATTATTTTGAATAGTTAATAAGAATTGTGATTTTTCTCATAAATTCTCCAATGTCTTTCTTGCAATTCTTTTTTTATACCTTGATTTCTGTTACTTCTTTTACTTCAACTCTTGTGTGGGATTGATTAGGAATCCAGAATTTGAAGATTCATAATTATCAGGTAAACACATAGCTCCCATATTTCCAATTCTGCTTTGTCTGTATTTTTTTCAAAGTTTTCATCTGGAATACTGGTTAGATATTCAATAAACGTTATTATCCTTTCTTCCCTTTTAAGCTCTTTTTGTTATTTATTCATCTTTTTTCTAGATTTTTAAGAATATACTTTTTCTGCCCTGAAAAATTTTAGACATTTATTAATATGTATTGATAATATCAATTCATCACTACCTCCTAATTTCCCATAGTGTCCCCATCACCATCTTGCTCCCACCATCAAAATCATGACCCCTTGCACTGATGTTGATCTTTTCCTTAACTTATAATCATTAATTTATTATTTTGACATATATGTCTGTCTTTTATTTAATCCAAAAGCCATTTTTTAAGTTTCTGAAAGCTTCTTTTTAAAGAGTCTTAAAAAAACTATTTTCATGAGATTGGTCAGAGTTTTTAGTGATAAAAATGTTTGTCACCAAGGCTGGTAAACTGAATTCTATCTCTGGGTCCTACTCCATGGAAGGGAGGACCCATTTCTGCAAGATGTCCAATGACCTCTACACGTGCACCCTGGAATGTGATGCCCCAGCACGTACACTGACTCACATATTAAATGAAATGTAAATGTTATTCTATCTTTTACAGGTTCTAATTTTAAAATCCATATTACATGTGTCTCTTTTATATCTTTACACAAATGTAGTTTTTAAAATATTCTGCTCTTAAGGAATTTGAGAAATTTCTCCATGTATCCTATATGACCTTTTCATTTTCTTTTATACTTTCTGTTTACAAGCAATATGCTAAATTATAAACAAACTTTGATATTTAAATTTATTAATTAATTGGTATTATTAATATCTCTTCATAGCAATTCAACTCAACTGAGATTTTTATTTTGAGAACATGTTTAAATTATTATATTATGCACATCTCAGAGGGGTATTAGCTGAGTTTACTTTGAAGTAAGTTTTTGTTGGGTGGCAGTTTGTTCCTACTCTTTCATTTATAGAATGTGTGTGTTTGTGTGTGTGTGTTTGTGTGTGTGTGTGTAACTGCTTCAAATGATTTAACTTAGATTATTTCTGAGGACAAGATCTTTCTGAGGTAATTAGGAGGGAGAAACAGCCATGGACTTGATGACTTCTCCTCCCCAGCTTGGGCTTTAAGTGATCTACATGGTACAGGGTACAATGTCATATGTGGACTTGATGTCATTATTACTTGAAGAGTCCACATTGCTTGAATATAACAAATCAACCTATATTTAGCTGGATAATTGTCACATTGCTCCTTCAGGATTCCGTTCTAACCCTGAGCTTCCTGAAATTTTACCAAACTCTTGAAATCAAGTTTTCAAATATATATATATTTCATTCTGGTTACTCTGTGATTTTAATCTCCTTTCATTTCTATGTCTTATAAAGGCCTCAGACATTTCTGTTCATTGCTCTTCTTATTTGTGTTAACTAGTTAATTAATTAGTTAATTGTTTTCTCTCCAGTTCAATCATTACTTTACTATTTCTAATTAAGTGAGGTTAAGTAGAAGTTTTGGTGGAAAAGAAAATGAAATAGAGTGTTTACAACCCTTTTCTTCTCATTTTTCTTACACATTTATTTCAATGTTTAAATACCATTATTAAATGTTATGATTCAATAAGATTTTTTTTAATTGTGCCTGCATCTTGGTTTAAACATTCTCTACTGCTTGGTAACCATTTTACTAGTATAAATAAGAACAGATTTGTTGTATATAGAAGAAACATGTATACCTTTTCACACATATCTCCTTTGGGATTTCTGGAAAGAAAATTATTATCTGATCCTTTAGTTTAAAATAAACCAATTTTAGCTGAATTCTATTGTTTTGGATACCGGTGGACATCACATCTAAGGTTCAAAGTAATGTGTGATATGACCAGTAGTCAGGGAAATGCAGGAAACTTGGCTTAAGGTGTCAGACTCTCTGGAGTCCTGATTAAGAGTAAATGCTTCTTGTCACCAGGCTAAGTCTATCTCAGCTTCACACTAAAGAAGAAGCAACACTTCTGCCAGATGTTTAAAAAAAAAGTGTGTGTGCTATATTTAAGTAGCTACTCAAAGGTGATGTCATCACCTCTATTTTTATTGTTTCTACTTAAGCTATCTTTGCATCTATTGTTAGTACAATGTGTAATTATATATTTATTTCTGTTGCTGTCCTTATCATCTATTTCTATCTATCTATCTATCTATCTATCTATCTATCTATCTATCTATCTATTATCTATCTTTCTATCTACCCAATTACCTATCATCTTCCTACATATTTATTTATCTATAGAAAGAAGGAAGGGGAGATTATTTATATACATCTCAAAATTGCTATTTTGAAATCATAACACAAAATGTGATGATGGTACTGGAGTTGAGTCTTTGAAAAGTCAGTAAGTTATGAAAATAGGCATTAGTGAAAAAAATTCATAAGTAAATAAGAAGAGATATCAAGGAGCCTGGCTTTTCTCTGACTGCATAAACACACAGCAAAAAGCCAGTGGACTACAGGCAAAGTCAAAGTTCTGTTCAAAACCAAACCCATCTGACATGACCTTGGTCTTCTAGCCTCTAGACAGGTAAGAAAACAATATTGTTGTTTAATTCTTTTATTTATAGTAGCCTAAGCATAATAGTGCAGTGTATACACAGAAAGATTCATACAGTTTTTCTCTGGCTCAAACTGACAGGCCTTATTTATATAAGAACACACATATTTTGTACTTTTATTGCTAATAGATGTTTTTCTCACATCCTATATCCCAATTATAATTTCTCCTCCCTCTACTCCTTCCAGTCCCTTACTACCTTCCCTCTCATCTGGATCTATTCTGTTTCTGTCTCTTATTAGAAAATTATCTTATATGAGATAATAATAAAACAAATTATAATAAGATAAAATGTTAGAATTGGGAAAAAATAAAAATAAAAATCCAACAAACAGAACATAAGGAGCTCAAGAAAAGGCACAAGAATCAGAAACTCACACCTTTGCACACTCAGGCATCCCATAAAAACACTAAACCAGAAGTCATAATATATATTCAAAGGACCTCTAGGCTAAAAATATAGAAGAAAAATATGAATAAAATATAATGTAAAATAAGATAAAATTTAGAATAATAACGATGATGATGATGATGATGGTGATGATGATGAAGAAGCAGAAGCAGAAGAAGAAGAAGGAGGAGGAAGGAGGAAGAAGGAAGAAGAAGAAGAAGAAGAAGAAGAAGAAGAAGAAGAAGAAGAAGAAGAAGAAGAAGAAGAAGAAGAAGAAGAAAAAGAAGAAGAAGAAAGAAAGAAAGAGGAGAAGGAGGAAGTGATAAAGAAGAAGGAGCACCAATACACAGTATGAGACAAGGAACCTCCAAAGATGCCTTTGAGTCCATTTTGTGTTGGTCATTTAGTGCTGGACAGAGAGCCTACATTTAAGAGTGGTTTGTTTCTCTGGTGAGAATCCCTTGGGTGAAACTACATTTTTGTTTTAAAATGTTTTCAACTGGAGATTGCTTCTGAGTTATGGATGAGGCACGTGTTCACTTCTTTTAGCCTTAGGACTTCAACTGGTGTAGACCAGTGCTTGCCCTATGCATACTGCTTCAGTCTCTGTGAGTTCATATTGTGCATGTATCATGTTTATTTATGGGGACTTATTTGTTTGTTTGTTTGTTTTGTTTTGTTTTTCTTTGGTGTCGTCCATTCTGCCTGGCTCTTATCATCTTTCTGCCTCTTCTTCCATGATGTTCCCTGAACCCTGAAGGAAAGGATTTGGAGGCCACATCCCTTTTAGGGCTGAGTGTTCCCATATCTCTCATTCTTTGCATAGTGTCTGACTGAATTTCTGTATTTGTTCACTTCTGCTGTAGGAGGAAGCTTCTCTGATGATAGTTGAGGAGGACGTTGATTTATGACTATAGGAGAATGCCATCAGGAGTTATTTATTTATTTATTTATTTATTTATTTATTTATGGACAATAGTATTTTGTTTACTCTAGGCCCCTGGGCTCTAGTCTCATGTTCTTTTCATCCAAACAATGTTGATTTGGGGTTCTGTCTCTTAGAGTGGGCTTTAAGTCAAATCAGATACTTTGTTATTCCCTCAAGATTTGTGCCACTCGCATATGCTGCAGGCAGGACACCACTGTTGATTCAAGCATTTGTAGTGATGTTGGTGTTAATACTTCTCCTTTAGTAGCATGCATCTTGTAACAAAAACACTAGAATGAATTGCTGGAGATTCTATGTAGCCAGCAGCTCTACTTCTCTACAGCCAATAAGTTGTGTAGGTGCTGTACTCAGCAATATGTCCTAGCTGTTAGTTTGTGAAGAAAAACTTTTAGTCATGGCCACAGCCAGGGTTGCTAGTAGGTTTCCATGGGAACATTTTTGTTAACAACTCAATTAGATGTATCCCAGTCACGATAGTGGAAGCTTCATCTGTGACAGAAGATGGCCAGTTAGAGCTCTGTCTGTCCCATTATTTGCAATTTTAATTGCCTTTATATAGCATATATTTTAGAAATCTTCTACTGTATTAGGTTTCCACACTACCCTTGAAAGGACCTTCAAATTTAGCTCACTCTCCCTGTATTCTCTCTTTTGTCCCCCTTTCCCTTCTCTCTTCCTATTTGATATTTCTGCACCATCTCACCTCTACCATCCCTAAATATATTCTATTTACCTTTCCCAACAAGATCTATCTGTCTACTCCCTTACTCTATACTTTATCCTTGTGGTTCCACAGACCATATCTTGGTTATCATTGGATTAACAGCTAATATCCACATATAACTAAAAATATATCATATTTGTCTTTCTGATTCTGACATACATCACTTGGGTTGATTTTTGTTTCTGGTTTTATTCATTTATCTGTAAATTTAATGATTTCATTTTTTTAATGGCTGAGTAATACTCCATTGTATAGATGTACCACATTTTGTTTATCTATTCTTCTGATGAAGAACATGTAGGTTGCTTCTCGCTTCTGGCTCTCATGAATAAAGCAGCAATGAATGTGGTTGAGCAAATGTTTTTGTGCTAAAATGAGACAATTTTTTGGTATATATGTCTAAGAGTGATGTAAGATCTAATTGTATCTTGAGGTAGATTGATTCACATCTTCCTAAGGAACTTCCACACTAATTTTCATAGTGGCTTTACAAGTGTGCATTTTCACCAGCAATGAATGAGTGTTTTCATTACTCTATGTCCTTCCAAGCAGAAGCTGTCACTTGTGTTATTGATCTTAGCCATTTTGAAGAGTATAAAATAAAATATTAAAGTTGTTTTCATTTGAATTTCCTTGATGACTAAGGATATTGAACATTTATGTGTTTCTCAGCCATTTGAGTTTTCCCTTTTGAAAATTCTCTGTTTACCTCTATTCCATTTTCTAAGTTGGGTTGTTTCATTGGTATTTAGTTATTTTTAAGTTCTTTGTATATTTTGGATATAAAGAACATTTTATTAGATGTGTAGTTTATAGAAATCTGTTCTCATTCTGTAGACTAATACTTTGTCCAAATGATGATCTTGGCCATACAGAAATTTCTCAGTTTCATGAGGGTCCATTTATTGATCTTAATGCCCATGCTAACAGTGTTCTGTTCAGAAAGTCTTCTCCTGTGTCAATGAGTTCAAGGAATAATAGCCCACTTTTTCTTCTATCAGACTCAGTGTATCTGGTATTATATTGTCTTTGATCCAGTTGGAGTTGAGGTGAGTTTATGGTCATACATATGGCTTTGTCTAGATTCTTCTACATACAACCATTAGTAATCAGTAATTAATCAAGAAAATTCACCATAAGTCAAGCTGGTAGAGGAATTTTCTGAGTTGTGGTTTCCTCTTCCAATTTGACTCTAGCCCGAGTTGAGTCAACAAAATACTAAGCAACAGTCTTTCTGAACCTTACAAGGATAGAATGCCTAGGTCTATAAATACAGTAATGCCTCCAATCACTGCACTGTATATAGGTCTGTATTGAAACTAAAAATTCCAAGACCCCAGATGGATGACTTCCAGGATGAAGTGGCAAGTACAGAAGAATGTACTTTACAGCAGAGAAGAACACAGAATGTAGTTTGGAGCACAGCTGAGCTCCGATGTCTTTAATGGGTGACTTTTGGTGAGATACATAGGTTTGCCTGAGTTCAGGTTTTGATTTTAGAATAAGAATAATATTACCATTCCTTAGCATTGTTAGGAAGGAAAACAAAACAAAACAAATCAGTAGTTCTCAACCTTTGGGTCATGAACCCAGATAGTCTAATGAACTTTTTATAAGGAACTCCTAAAACCATTGGAAAACACAGATATTTACATAACAGTGAACACCATAACAGATAATTCATAACAGTAGCAAAATTAGAGTTATGAAGTGGCACCAAAGTAATTTTATGATTGGGGCCACCACAACATGAAGAACTGTTTTAAAGTATTACAGTATTAGGAGGGCTGAGTATTAGATGATGCTTGGTAACTGGCTTTGACTGGTAATATTGTAGTTATTTTTCTTGTTGTTAAACAAAGACAGTTATTATACATTACTGCTTTTGTTCATTGCCATTTTTTACCTTCAGTCCTTAAAAATATAAATTAATCTGGGTGTATGCTATTCACTGACCTGTGTCATTAATTGCCTGGAGCTTCCAGTTTTACAGAATTGATTTATGTTCTCATTTTTTTTTTTTTTTTTTGCATCCTGACCATGTGATTTAGGAAAAATTGCTTAAGCTCCCTTAGCTTGGTTTTCAATATAGAAATGACATAAGAACACCTGCCTTTTAAGTATTTAATGGGGAAAGATTAAGTACAATAATATACATATGCAAATATACATTGACTACTAAAATAATGTCTTTAAGAGTGTATAATGCATTATGCTTTCTATTAGTGACACTTGATAGTATGAATGAGTATATAATATATGAATTTCTGGGAAGACTAGTGTAATAGACATGTAAAATTTCTCCTATTTTGTACCACACTTTTTATATCACAAGCTTCCCCTCTTATCTCCAAACCCCAAATTACTGTCTTTGTTTGCTTTAAAAAGCAGAGATGCCACAGGCAAGAAACCAAGCAAATAATGTAACTAGAAAAAAAGCTGTTAAAATGCACACCCCTAAACAGATTTTAAAAGAGATACTAAATAACCCATTGTCTCCAAAGAAAAGAAAAGCAAACAGATAAAATCACAACATACACTAGGGACAAAAATCCCCAAAGTGAAAAGGTGGTTATATAAAGAGCCATTGAACAATGTAAGAGCTATAAATACATACATAATGTCATCATCTACTGTTTCTCTGAGAGACATGTTCCCTTTCAGAAGTGTACACCCATCTGTTCAAGACAAAGGCACAGTGTGTTTCTTAAATTCCTTACAGCTCTTAAACTCAGACACTTAGTGTTGTAATTTTTAAAGTATTTAAATTTTATTTAAATGTGTTTAAAGACAGTTTTACAGCCCTAGATTTGGAAAGAGATAACAGACTTCTCATAATCAAATCTCTCGTGAACAGCTGAGGGCTTGACTGAATATGAACTAAACCCAGAAAATATATAAGAAAATATGAAAATTTCCAGCTCATTTATGCCATACCTTGGAAGGTATTTTCAAAGATAATGAAGGTTTTGTAGACGGCAGTGAAAATTAAGTAATAAAGATCTTTATTTTTGATTTGTGTAATTTCAACACCTTATTTCTAAAGACTGCATTTGTGAATACACTCTAAATCTTATGACATCATGTCAAAGACTACAGTGCATAAGTTATAACTGAATCATTGTATCCTGTGTCTTGAGATCTTGACTACTGTACCTTCACATTTTGAGAGTAATCTAGCTGTAATGCATGCTTACTGAAAATGTGTTTGAGGGTTTTCTTCAATGCAATCCTACCTCACAGTTTTTATGATATTTTTGAGTTTTAATGAGCTAGTCTTGTGGAATTATTTACAGATCTTTACATTTTTGATCACTTTAAAAGATCTTAAGGAAGGAAGATTGGTCTGGCATTATATCAAACACTTTGAATAAAGCATGTTGGTGACAGTCAACCACATGTCATTCTTTCTTCAATAAAAGGTATTGTGCGTAGCAAGTGTGTGAAGCCTTGCTTTCCTGGTTTCTCTTTGACCATTACAACGGATCACCACAAGAAAAGCAGGTACAAAGACATAACTACACTTTTCTGTTTTTTCAACTAGACATAAGGGATAAGGTGATTTTTTAAAAAGTATCTCACCGGGGAAAATAATGTTTCTTTTACTTCAAGTTGTTTAAATTTAAAAAGAAACCAGAAATGGAACATTTCTTGGAGTAAAACTGCAATGGACAAAAAGGAAACAAACAAACAAACAAAAATACTTTACATGCTTTGCCAAATGTGAATAGAGAGCGTATGTCTCTTTTACTAATATGCTCTATATGTAATTGGAATGGAAATTAAATTGGCCAGAAAATGAAGAGAGTTTGTGGATGGAGGCAAAGGGTACCAGGATTCAGGGAGAAGCATATAATGATTCTCAGAATGGGCCTCAAAATGGTAATGAGGATAACTAATACACTCAAGTCATAGCTGCTTAAACTCCTTTTTCTTGCTATTGGTTTATTTTTATTATTTATTTCTAATTCTTTCTTTTATTTTTGAGATTTTAGTATACCAACATCATCTCTCTCTTTGCCTTCCTTCCCTCAAACCCTCCCATATACCCCTTCTTACACTCATCTAAATTCAAGCCTATTTTGTATTGATTGTTGTTTTACAAGTACACACACATACACACACACAAGCACACACACATACACGTACACACGCCTGTACACACACACACACACACACACACACACACACACACACACACACACTCCTGAATATATAAATACAACCAGCTCAATCTTTTAGGGCTGACAACTTGGTATTGGTAGCCAATCCATTTGTTTTCACTGGGGAAGACTATGAGAGCATATTTTTAAAGAACACATTTTTCCCCCAGTTATAGGTAATTTAGCCTTCTATGGTCTTTGCAGTTAGTCAAAGTTACTTCTGCTTTGAAGAGCCCAGGGAAAGTCTTGGAAATGATGGTAAACCTTCCATTTTAACCACTGCACTGGCATTTAGTTAAATAACTTGAATCGCCTACTCACTACTCACATAATTCAGACTATGTCTTTCAAAAAACTTTAATTTTCTTTTAAAATTATGCATTTTCAAAGTCATATATCTAAACGTACCCCTAAAAGAAAGACTGGGTAAACAAAGTGACTGTTTCCAAAGATATGGATATAGTGCAATACGTGGACTACTTGTTATTACACTGGAGAAGTCAAGAAAGAAGGAGATTCTAACCTCCAGCACAAAAGAGCATCCAAGACGGGATTCCCTAATGATCATAATGTACCTGGTGTCTGCCTTATGATTCAAACTGATTGCTCATGTTCAGCAGACTCATGTAACTAGGCTACAGATAAGATCGGCTTTCTGACTAGTGAAACAAAGGAACTTAGGTGGATTTAGATGAATTCGTAAAAACCTTTGGCCTACTCTACTGGTGGAGACTTCTGTTCCTTATACTGCAAGGTGTTTTTAGTAGATGTCCTCTAAGAAAACTGCCGTCTTGGAGAGTGAACTCAGGTATGTCCTCTTGCAAAAGAATTGCCCCAGATGCTTAGTTGAGAGTTTGTAACTCCTTATCAAAGAATAAAGAGGATCAAAGACCTTCACTTGAGTATGCAGCTGTTTCTTAACACCTACCTGCTGTATACAACTTGGCCTTAATCACAAGTGGCCAGGGGATGTGGAGAGGGTATATAGACCAGAGGAGAAAGTCTCCATTTATGCAACTATGAGAATGTTCTCAGCTTTAATGGGTAAAGCCTTTCTGGATGCAGCCTACTGGGGGAGGAGCATCCACACTCTGTAAATAATCCTTCACCTGTGCTCTCTAAGAAAGCCCAACAAACTCATTGGTTTCCCAGAGTCTGCTTTGTAGGTCACACCTTAGTTTGTCATTGGAAATTTAGGAGAAGAGATAAACATCATCTTTATCTCCTTCTGGGAAGAAATTTTAGCAACTTAAAGGAGTATTTATTTCCAAAATATATACACTTACCATTTCTATTGGATTCTAGACTCATGCTACAGTAGTTCCAGTAAAACAAATTATGAGTGGATATATGAACCCATAGAGCTATAAAACACAATTAATATACATCTGTAAATATTTGGATATATGACCTGGCTGTGTTGTTCATATCTATAATTCCAGCATTCTGGAAGTAGAGACTGGAAGGTTATGACTTCAAGGCAAGTTTTGCTTATATAGTGAGTTTGAGGCCAGTCTGAGCTGAATAGTAAGACCTCATCTGAAAACAAAAAAACAAACACACACACACACACACACACACACACACACACACACACACACACACACACACAAAGGCTTGTGATACTTAGTTTAATTCTCAGCATAGCAAAAATAGAAAATGGAAAAGATCTTGGAATATATGTATACCAAAATAGAGTATACCTGTAACATTTAAGCTGAATTGCCAAATTGATTGAATCTGGAATAAACTAAGAGGCAAAACTTAAGGCTAGCATATGGATGAATTTTCTAGACTGAGAGGAAGATGCTTCCCCATAGCTGATGGCACAGATATAAGGAGGTCTAAGGAAAGAGTTGCTTTATATAGCAACTATCAAATCTATTATTATACACACACTTAGAAGAAATCTCAAATTTTTTATACCAACTTAGAAGTCTAACAAAGGCTTTCATCCATTGTTTCCATACTTGATGGCAACCTAGACTTAATGTTGATCTAGTGCAGATGACCCTGAGATGTAGAATTTCCTTGCTCTAATATTTGGTAGAGTAAATTTAAAAGCTTAGAGATGGCTCAGTGATTAAGAGCACTGACTGCTTTTCCAGAGGTCCTGAGTTTAATTCCCAGAAACCACATGATGGCCTGCAAGTGCACACCACTGTACCTGGTGTCAGAACACAGGCATTTAGCAAGTAGCAGCATCTCTTCATTTATTTTCATGCATTTTTTTTCTAAAACTGCTAAAAAATATACTCAGTCTGTGTTCAAAATGATCTTTTTTTCCTTTAAGGAGGAGAGCATACACTTAGTTTGTACAAAGCCAAAGAGTACAGTTAACAAGGGTACGCAATTTCTAAGGCACTCAGAATATGATAACAGCTTCATCTTTTGTGTATAAGAAGCAGAACTTCTTCCTGATCGTATAGGTCTCCCTTCTCTGGAACATATTCTCAGTGAGAGCAAAGCTCTGCTCATATCGAATATTCTGAATGTCGAGCAAATGAAGCAATAGAGTGACTCTGATTTTTCTCCATAAAATTAGAATGTTCTCATGGACCATAACTGTTTTTCTTTGGGTTGGATAAACTCAGAAAACATATTTTACACAATTTGTTTCTAATTTGGTGTACATGATTCAATAAAGGGTTATAGATTAGTTAACAAACAAATGGTGTCAGATACTTGTCCTTTGGCATTATCCACCTTTGGCATTAGCTCTTAACAAAAATCCAACATATAAAGCAACATTTCAAAGATGTAAATATGTATAATAATTATACTCTGATTTTCAGAATTTTACTAATAAGCATGCAAAAGAACATTTGTTATCTCCTATCATGTGAGATGCAGTATTGTTGATATCAGTAGACATAAGTACAGAAGGCTAGAGCCATTGAAAACACAATCTCAGTGTAGTAAATGTGCACTTGTTGATTCTGATAGGTCACAGTAACCAACAGCAACAATATGCTAAGACCTAAGAAGTTTGATTTCTTTAACTTAACCATTTCCTCTTCATCTAATTATAAATAGGAGATGTAAAGCATGTGAGAAGGGTCTACGGATGAGGGAAAAAAAAAAAACAGGAACAAAGGCAGGAATAAGAGCACTGGAAATAGGCAATCATTTCTCCATGTCAACTCTATTGCAGATAGAATTGATTAAATGACATAATGCCCCAAAGTTGGATTTAGGCAGGGTACTTTCTCAGTTTTTCTTAAAGGAAGTAGAAAGGGTAAAGGATTAAGGAGGTGATGCCAATTAAGTGTTTCTGACATAATCTGGGTTAAAGTCAAATGGACATAAACAGAAGATAAATAGACTCAATTTATTAGACGACCACTTAAAGCTCAAACCAAATATTTTAGGGACCAATACAAGAATAGGCTGTCTTATTTGTCATTTCCTATGATACAGTCTTCCTTCATCAGAGACTTGACATGCAGGTAACTATCAAAAGCATCAAAGGTCAGATTTCTTACAGGTAAGCGACATATGGAGAAAATGGAGGCAAATCTTCACATCTGAACACACAAAACCCATGTCCATCAAGAAAGGGTTTCCCTGGTCTCAGTAAGACATGGTTTCCAAGTTGGTGAATTCCGATGCAATGAGGCCTAAATGATGTTCCCTCTAGACCAAAGGTTACTCTTAGAGAGTAGATCTGTCACGTTGGCTGCAATTTCAGAGCCCCAACATGGTCTGACATTCAAAAGTTCTTCCTTATGTGGTAGTTTGTCTTAAATTATAATTATAGGGTTGTTTTTGCTATTTGTTTTTCAAGATAGAGTTTATCTGTGTAGCCCTGGTAGTCCTAAAAGTTGTTTTGTAGACCAGGAAGATGTTGAGATCTACCTACCTCTGTCTCCCATGTGTTGGAACTAAAGTCATTTGCTATCTTATTGGTCTTAAAAATTATGTGTTGTATATTACATAAATTTTAAAGTTACAGTTTGTCAACAATATTTAGCAAGTAACCATGGAAAGGAGATATTGTTCCCATCAACCTCTCTCAATAACTGTAATGTACTAAAGATCATAGTTCATTTCTGTTGCTATGAACCTCATATAAGCAGAAGCACAGAGTTATCAGTCTTCTGCGTAAGATGCTTAGTCATCATTTCCATGCTATTGACTGTCATATTTGATCATTTTTTTTTTGTCATAGTAGCATCTTATTTTATGAATGTAGCACAAAGTACTTTTCGTTTTCCTGGGAGTAGTCATCTGGTTTACTTCTAGTTCTTCTTATTATATGTTTGGGTGCTGTGGGTAATTTTGTACAAGTACACAATATACACAATAACTTGTTTTGTGTATTGAGACTTACTCTGAGAACTGATAGGACATAGAATTGTTATCCATTTTACCTTACTGAACATTTTCCAGGGGCTTAGGTCAGTTATCCTCTTATATCAGGGTTATGGTTACTCTACATTTATGTGAGAGTTACAGTTGCGTTAGATCTCTGCTGGCCCTAGATGATATTGGTTTTGCTGAATTTACTCTTGCAAGTGGGGAGTAATATTAAATTTGGTTTTATGCATCATAACCTTGGCTGATCTTGTGTTGAGCATCTTTGGAGATTATTATGAAGCTTACCTTTACATATTTGCAACTGGAATTTAAAAATAATTTGGTATTATAACTGAAGTTGTTATATAAGTCATCAATCTTTCCGGTGTTGTTATTGATATTATTTCCTGGTGTGTGACTTCTACAGAATTAGAAAAAAAAACACTTCCTAATATTCAAAATATTATAAAAATACACAGAAAATTAGGAAATTCATGTCACCTCTCTCAGATTTTAGGAACTCAGTGTGTTTCTTATGAGGTCCCAGGCTTGAAGTTTTCTTTCACTTTAATATTCACTTTTTAGGGAGAATGATTTTTTTCATTAACCTCTGTCATATTCTTTACATACCAAATGAATGGCCCTTACAAATTCAATGTGGAAATAAGATGTGACTTTCACATGTCAGGTGATGAGTCACATTCTGGGGATTCATAGTACTTTGTGCTCAGACCAATGTAATGAATTCATGCTTACTTCCTTTCCTTGATGACAAAGCTGGGATCCACACATTGAGAACAGGCAGAGGCTGCACTCAAGCCCAACTGGTATGCATTTAAACCTTGGGGCTTCCTCCTATGCACCTGGCTGATTTCCAAATATAATTCCTAGGGAATGGTGTGACACAGCTGACATAAAAAGCATGATTTATATTAGCCCCTAAAGAAATATGTGTAAAACTCATTTTCTAAATCGTAACGTCAATTTAAAAGGAAGTTACAAAGTGATGAAAAAATAAAGACTGACTCTCTGCATTAGATGAGCTGTCGTTTATGTGATCATTACATATATGAAGAGTCTCAGAACTAAATGCTTTCTTCAAAAACCCTGATATTAACTTAGAAAAAGAGAATACAATAAACCATATTTATAATCTGCTCAGGTAAATGTAGCGTCTATTGAAGCAAGAAGCAGCAATCAGGTATCACAAAAAGGTACCAATCCTCTTGAGCAATACTTTAGAAGTGAGGCACAATAGGGATAGGGGCAGTTTTGAATCAGTCTTTTGAATCAAAATTCAGGCAAGACCTGTGCTTCCAATCCTAGCTCTGGGAAATAAAAACATGGGGAATCCTAGGAGTTACTGAGCAGCTAGTCTAGGAAGTCAGTGAGCTCCCAGTTCAGTGAAGGACCTTTGCATTTATAGAAGAGATGGAAAACCATAGGGTGGGCACTAAATGTCAACCTCTGGCAATACAGAAACAGAAGAAGATAATGGTGAGGTCATGAAGCTTTCACAATGGCAGTTTTATGTTCACTCAGTAATAAAACGCATGAATATATTTGTGGCAAAGAGAAGGCAGAGATGTGGTGGTTAGAATGAGAATAGCCCCCATAGGCTCATGTTTAGTTCCTATAGTTAGTAGAATTGTTTAGGAAGGATTAGGAGGTGTGACCTTATTGGAGAAGGTATGTCACTGGGGGTCAACTTTGAGATTTCAGAAGCCCACTTTAGGCCCCAATCTCAAGCTTTCTTGGCCTGCAATTTATATATTTTATGTGAGCTCTCAGTTACTTGTCCAAGACCATGTCTCCTTGCCTCCCCACCATGGTGATAATGGAGCAACCTTCTAAAACTGTAAGCAAGCCCCAATTAAGTGCTTATTTCTAAAAGTTGCCTTGGTTACAGTGTCTTCTCACAGTGATAGAGCAGTGACTAGGACAGAAGTCAACCATTGCTCATTGAAGATACATAAAGAAATGAGGTTGGAAATGAAGATAAGAAAATATAAATAAACTAAAAGCAGTGTCCTGCTTTGTAGATGAAGAAATATTAAATATGTTATCTGCTAAGTTGTAAACAATTTATAGGGTACATTTTAATAACTTCGGTCTTCAGAATTGACTTGTTTCTAATGCCAATTTTTCTTAAGTGTTTAGTTAAGGCTGGGCACAGCGCCTGTGCTTTTAATTCTGGCATTCATTCAAGAGGCAGAGGCACCTTTAAATGTGTTCAAATCTAGACTGGTTCACATAGTGAGTTCCATGCAAGCCAGGGTTCCATAGTAAGACTTTTGTCTTAGAAAAACCAATCTAAACCAAACCAAACCAAACCAAACCAAACCAAACTAAGCCAAGCCAAACCAAACCAAACCAAACCAAACTAAACCAAACCAAACTAAACTGAAAAAATAAATTAAGCCAACACAAAGCAAACTCCATAAAAAATATTTTGTTTCAAAATTTTTTCTTATTTTTACCATATGTTAACCTGTCTGTAATAAATACAACGAGAATAAAGTCTAGCTTTGGAATTTGAAAAGAACCTATTTGTGATTGTAATTTCTATTCATAGAGTTAAAATATTAACATTCAAAATAAACTTTATTTTGAACAATTTTAGAGCAAAAGAAACTAGAAACACGAATGAAATACTCCAGAAGTTCCCATATTTCCTAGAAGGTTGTTTGATCTTGATAATCAGTGTGTGTGTGTGTGTTTGTGTAAAAGCTTTTTTTTATTGTTTGGATACAGGTTCCCTCACCCTAAATATTCATGAGCTGGTCTGTGGGATTAAGAATTAGAAGATTCTAAGCAGAGTACCAGCCTCCATGTCAGAAGAGATTAGTATAGCTCTCATAAGACATATTTTGTTTTTAGAATAGCAAGATGTTATAAAATGAAGTCATAATACACACTTGATCCTTTTACTATCATATTTTTCCTCCCTGTTTCTCTGTCTGTTTATAACACAGCAGAAGCCCACAACCAACATAGTCATTCATCCTGTCTAGCACCTAGAACTGTGAGCATAAAGAAGATCATTTCTTTTGATTATACCTACCTTTAGATATTTTATAGTAGACTTGTAGAACCATTATAGTCTTTCCTTCCCTTTCTTTTTGATGGTATAAAATATTTCAGGACTATCTTATATAATTTCAATGTTAGTAGAAGACCTTACTTCAACACACTCTGGTTCATTTTATAAAATATTTAGTGTTAGAAACCAGTATCTCAGTGCAAGGGATGCCTGTTGCCACTTAGTGTGTCATTTCTTTTCAGCCATTTTGTCTGACATAGCCCCAATTTTATTCATATCAACCCATGTAAATACATGCAGCAATAAATAATTCTATGTGTACCCATCTGTATCTACATTGAGCTAAATAAGAGTATGTCCTGGTGTTTCTTTTCTTAGCCATTACATCATCATTCCATCCTTGTCTTCTTGGTTATGTTCAATTTTCCACTACACATCAAAGTTATTTAGATGCTACCCTGCAACCCTGACTGTTAAACACTTTTGTTTCCTACATAAAAGACAGTTAGATTTTCTGCAGTCTACATTCCTCCTTCAGGCTCAGGCATTGTGTTTAAAATTTGCATGCATTACAGTTTACATCTTTAGTGATAGATTTCTATAAGTTTTGACAATGTAATCTCATGAACCAGCCATGTGCTCAGCATACTGAAAGCTTGCCATCCTAAAAACACCCCAAATTTCACTTCTAATCCTGGGTTTTTTACAGATCCTTGGCAACAACTAATCTAAAACCCTTATATGGTTTTGTCTTTTCCAGAATTCCATACAGTTTAAATGCTATAGTCTATAGCATTTTAAATGCTTATTTGACTTAGCAATGTGAACTTCAGTTAGTATTGATTTTCAATGGCTTAATTCTAAATGAAATTGTTAAATATTATTTTATTATATGAATGTACTATATGATTGAATACATGTCAAAAGCCATTCCCATATTGAAAAAAATCTCATTTTCTCCTACTTTGGGGTAACTATATATTAAAAAAAAATTGTTGTAAGTTTTTGGTGTGAAAATGAGATTCTTTTTCCTAAATGGATAAGTATAGGAGCCTGTGGTTGTGGGACTAATAGAGTCTATATTTAGCTTTGTGAAAAATTAAGTTTTCCAAAATTGATGTACCATTTGTATTCTAACCAGCAGTGGTTTCTTCATTTTCTCTGCTGTTACATTTGCATTTTATTTAAAGATACCAGGGCTCTCAGAGATATAGCATCATCATTGTCTTCATTTAAAATTTTTCTATGGAAAATTCAATTGTACCTTTCTTCATAGACTTATTTGCCATCTTTGGAAATTTGTTGAGTTGTCTTCTGATTAGACTTTGTTCCATTCTGACAGGACCATTTGTTTTATTCCTGTTAAAATGTATTTTCTGTGGTTAAAAGTACATAATATGAAAGTATTCTTATAACCATTTCTAAGTGTATAACTCAGCAGTCCCAAGTTCAGTCACAAACATTGCACATCAGACCTTAAGTACAGATGCTTACCATTCAGGAACAAAACAAGAAAGAAGTGTGGTAATGGATCCTAATACTTTACTGCCAAAAAACTCACATTTAATTCATTGACTATTTTTTTAGTGTACTCTTGATCCTGGAAATATCCACCTAGTTAGTCAAAATCCTTACCAGTTGGCTATAATACTATGCAATGTACTGAGAGTTTTAAGAGACAGAAACCATTGACTTCTTTGTATTGTCTGATGAGAAGGACAAATATTTTTATGAAATGTACATCAATGAAGGGAAGGGATAGTAGTGATCAATTAGAGGCAGAGCATTGGCTTTAAAAAAACTTATTTATTTGCACTTTTGAGTTCTTGCATGTATAAATACCTGTGTAAACTTGCCATGTATAAATATCATGCAAATGCATGTGGAGACCAGAGGGCAAAGTGTAGACACTGGTTTTCTTCCTTTTCCATGTGGGTCCTGGAGATGGAACTGAAATTATTGTGCTTGGTGGCAAGTGCATTTACTTATACAGCCATCCCTTCAGTCTGCTAGATGTGGAGAATTTATATCAAAATATCATAGAAAGCAGTACAATGTTCTACTGGCCAGACTTTCTTTGATCTATTAGATGAAATTATTGGCAAATTGAATATGTGGGTTTGAGGCTACACAGAGTAAGTAAATCCTCATGAAACTAAACCACCTTAAATGCTTTGAATATATTAAAAGTTAAACTTTCCTCAACTCTCCTTAATTAAACAATCATTTGAATTCACTGTCATAGTTTTACAATTAACTCCGTTGATTGCTGGTGACCTCGGATACAAGGCTTCCAAGTTTGCAGTGTGACTTGCTGTAACAGCAGGAAATGATACCATAGTCAGTAATTGTAGAACTTCAATAAATCATATAATTGTTGAGATCCTGACACTCATCTCTACCTACAGTTTCATTCATCACATGATGTCAAAGGCGAGGCTAATCATCACAGTCTCTTCTTCTCTTGAGGTTGGAGCCTCCAAAGTTGAGGTGGCTTTACATGAGATGTATTAAATGTGGGACCTATTGGTCTACAGGGATTGCACAGTCATTTATTTCCTAATATCAAAATGACACCAGTGACTCCAGACATCAAGCACCAGAGTTTTGTCAAACATTTTGAAATATAATATGTTCTCCAAAAAGGGCAATGCCAGCGACGACAAAATATTTTTCTGAGTCAGGGACAGCTACATAATGTACACATCATGGTGCCATTTGTAAACATAAAGTCTTTTATGTGAAAATGACTTAGAATTACAATGGTGACAGCAGAGCATTAAGCCATCCATAGTACCCCACTTAGAGATGATCCTCTAATGCCTTTGTTGAAATGACTCTTCCTATTCTACATAGTGAGCCTTGCTTGAGCTAGTTCTATCTCTGCCTGAGAGTCTTTAGGTTTCCCTCTGGATTCTTTGTAGCGTTAAAAGCACATTTATTTATTTATTTACTTATATATTTGTTGTGTTTCTGTTTGTGTATGTGCGTATCACAGTTGATAAGTAGAGGTTGGAAGACATCCTGTCCATATTCTCCCTCACTGTGTCCAACGAGGGTCTTTAGGCATGAATCCTGAGGATGAAAGTAAATGGAAAATTACCTTTGCTTTATAGTCATCCTTAGGGTTCTGTTCAGGCAAGGCACTTTTTGAAACTTTATGTTTTGGGGCTGTAAGGAGGCATGGGGGACCGCTTTATAGAAATGCAAAAAGGCAAGTAAGCATAATTTTCAGAAAAGATAGAGCAATAATTAGAGAATATTCGTCGTTTCTCTTTCCTTCCTGTATTTAAATCTTCTTGACGGGGACAAGGAAACAATTACATATCTTATTTAAGCAATTAAAATCAGCTGATTTCACCATTTAATGAGGAGTGAAAAGGAGTCTAATGGTGATTTATTAGTGAGTATAAGCAGCAATATGGAATAGAAACAAACAGGTCTCCATCATATTAATATATTAATGACTAAATACAGCCAAGGCTTTTTTTTTTTTTTTTTTTTTTTTTTTAATCTTATGCAGTATGCTGGTGAATGTCTTCTCAGGTCAACTGACACAAATACCTGAAGTTGTTATTTACTTAAACATGTGAAAAAAATCTTTCCTTGAGTGACATCACCACACTTTAGTCAATGATCTCTCACCCAGAACATATGTAAAGAAACCATCTAAAGTCTTTCTAGGAAGGTGACTGGATGCATTTGAGTTTCTAATACTTTATAAATTTCTCTGCACTGGCAAGCCAGATCAAGAGTATAAAGTTCAATACTAGAATTTACCATTATTTTAACTTTTCATTATAGAAACTTGAAAGGACATTACTCAATTTTAATTGTACACACACGCACACACACACACACAGAGAGAGAGAGAGAGAGAGAGAGAGAGAGAGAGAGAGAGAGAGAGAGAGAGAATATCTACAGTGCTATATATTAAATACTGCCTTGCATATCCTAGATGGATACTCCACAATTGAATCACACTATCTAGACTGCTGTCCCATTTAAATCAAAAACATACTTTCCTTGCTCAATATAACTTTACAATAAAACAAGTACAATTATACTTCTTTTGTCTTTTGAGTATGGAGAATATTTTCACTGAAGCAAAATCAAGGTTTAGAGGACAAATCATAAGTTTCATTTTAGTAAAGTATTTTATAGAGATTTAGAGATAAAAATAAGATTTTTGGCTCTTTAGAAGCTATAGTGTCTAAAACCAAAATTACTTCAAAAACACCTATTTTCTTAAATGTCAATTAAATTGACTCTAATCTGCAGCACTTGTCTAGTACCATTTGCCAACTTGCCTAGAAATATGATGGAAAAAATATATAATATTATTTAGCATTTATAGAACACTTTCTATTTTCTGTTTTAAAAACAAACAAACAAAAAAAAACCAACAATCAAACAAACAAGTAAACACTCTCTCAGTCACTTTTTAATATTCTCCATGAATCTCAATGGGACAATTAAACCCACTTTACAGGGTATTAAAAAAATTTAAATTCCTAGGGTGTCATATGGATCCAGTTGCTCGGATTGACATTCTCACTTCTTGGAAGAATCGCTGGGGAATTCCATTCACATAACCCTCTTTCCACCACTACAGCATTGCTCTTTTTGTACCTGTACATGATAGTGTTAAAAGACCAATTTGATTTCAGACTTTATTTATGTGGATGTATATCTGTCTTGCTCAAATGTCAAATACCTATAATCAAGTGTTTTTTCTCTTTTGTATCTTTATATACATTCTCAAGTTTTAATATAGGAATTAGGCATGTAAGTTTCTGATTCAGGTCTTTATATTTTCAATTCTATCAACCTAATCTTAAATTTACAAATAGATTAATAATATCAATATCCATTTGAACATTTTCAAGGTGTACCCACCTCTGTCATGAATATATCTATTAATAATTGAGGTTGTTTATATACAAAGACAGGTGAAGGAATATTTTTCTGCCTAATCACTTAAATATTATTTGAAGGATTATTTTCATCTGTGTACAAAAGAAAGAAGAGAACCCAATGTAATCTTGTAGTCAAGCAGAGACAAGTAAAATAAAATAAAACAAAATAAAATAAAATGAAACTCCACTTTGTTAAAATTCTACGGGACTCAATTTATTTCCCATCATTGAATATGTTATACTAGATAGATCCAGCACTGCCTGCTTTGTTTCCCTCCTGAGGTGCTTTGAACTCTGTTGGAATTACAGCATGTGGTATACTGTATGACATTTATTTATTTACATAACTGCTTCTAATAGCAGAATATAAACTCCTTGACAGGAAAACACGGCATGTTTTATCTCTGTGACTCTGGTGTTTGACATAAAGCAGTGTTCAAAGTGATGCTCAATATATTTTTATTAAGCAAAAGTGATATGCACTTTGGATATTAGAGATTGCTACAGACAGCTTCAAAAGCTACTTGTAGTCAATGATCGAATCATCAGATTGAGTAGAACAAGAGACTTTGTGTAAGGCCACTATGAAACCAGCTTGTTTCCCTGTCTTTGGAATAGGATGAGAAAAATCGGATTAAACAAACTATAATTATGACATGTACACCATAATTTGTAACTGACTTCAAAGCAGGGTTTCTGTCCTAAATATATACTACATACAACAATACTTTATAAGCAAGTTTACTTTGTAATTATGAGAGGAGAGTGGCTAAGTAAAATGAGTTCTCTAAACACAGCACAACTATGTCATTGTGGGGAAATACAGCGATGGGTGCTGACAGACAAATATAATTGAAGCAATTTCATAGATGCCACCGGAGAAACTTTGGGGAATTCATCTTTATCTCCTTTTCTTCATCTTCTCATTCGGGCTGTAAATGATAAATTAAAAACATTCTAAGCTGCATCTTAATTTTTCCCCTCTTTTTCTTAGTCTTGTCCCTTGTTTATTGGGAATTCACAGATATTGGACTGATGTGTAGGTCTTAATTTAATTAAGACTTAAATGGCAATCTGCTTACTTCATCTTCCATTCAATTTGCATCAATAAGCACCTGCCAAAAGAACATCCAGAAACGTTCTGATTGAAAGTTTGTTTCAGTAATTATCATGTCAACCTTAGTGTTTCCTGCTTTTCATTTTTGAGTTCCACACTACCACCGTTACTTTCTGTTAAACTGTTTTTGACTGTATAAGTTAAACTAGACATAAAGGCAGTTTTTGAAAGAGGAAAAGACAGATAATTTCAGCATGAGAAAAATTAGAAAATTAAATAAAAGTACATAAACAACCAAACTAGGAGTCTTGTTTTACTGATAGTGTTTGAATGAACTATACCAAAATGTCTGTATGTTAGTTTCCAAATAATTCAAGAAGATTTTTCCCTACTCCAGGTCTGAGATTTTTAGCCCAGCAAAAGGCTGGTACTCTTGGGTCTTTGTGACTAGAAAGGAAGAAAAAATGTTAATCTTTAAAAAAAAATGGAGTACTTGTCTCTTGAAGAATATTGAGCTATAGCTTTTGTAATTCATGTGAATCTCAAAATATTCTAGATTTTCTTGTCTCCTTCTTGAAATATTATTCTTCTCCCCACTATTTGCATCACTTGAGACTTGGGGTAAATTCAACAATCTACTTCATTCATGTTTCTGGGATGCTCTATTTTTGGTCCTCCTAGTTTTACCCTACAGCTTCTTTATTGGAGTTGTTCTCTATGGATTGCCAGTTTCTTTTCTCTTTGACAGTCCATAGGTTGGTTTCAGGCAACAGAAGACCCTTCTAGTAGACAAATAAAACACCAAGAGGGACCAACAAGACATCTGTAGTTTGATATTAACTCTGCCAGACGAAACACATTGACAAGATCTAATCAATTCCCTAAAAGCCATATTGTACTGTGTGGTCTTACTGAAGCCACAGGTCTTACAAAGCGTCACAAATGCCCTCTTCTCAGTAAGGCCTCTCATAAATCCTAAACTAATTGAGTTTAATGCTAATTATTCATAGTTTTTTCTTCACTTCTATCTTTGAAAATAGATATGTTACTGTGTTCTCCTAAGTGACCATATTTGAAGGTTATATCATATTTTCCTGTTAGGATTGTAATCAGTATTTAATAACCTCTACACACACACACACACACACACACGTACACACACGTACACACACCTATACACCCACCCACAAACTGATAGATATAGTTAGCTAAGAGCACAGAATGTTTTCCTTTATTTGAGAGTGTTGTGGTTGCATTTTCTTCTTTAGGTTATTATATTTTCAACACTTATACACTGACACCCATAAAAAAAATCACAAGAAGTCCCGTGATTCATAAACATTGCCCTAGGTAATTCTTGACAATAGTTCTCTTATTTTCTTGTGGTTTCTGTAGTCTATTCCTCTTAGTAGTTTCTACTCATCTCTAACCCAGTTCTTCCTGCCCATCCACTAGTTCATTTCTGACATCACTTAAGAAAAGGCAAACCCAGACCACTGCTGTGAATTCCTCTGATATCCTTTGTCAACACCTTAATACACAAAACCTTCAGTCCTAATATGTTTTCTTTTTCCTTTTTTTTCAAGAAATATGACACTATTTTCCTTTCTGAGATTCTATTCATACTTGAACATCTCAAGCCAACTCCTTGTTATTTTTGTCGGGCTAATATTCATGAAATGAATGTTTGATCTTTCAATCTCTTTGATCTTCAGTTTTACTTTTCTACTGAATTAGTTTTATTCTTTATAGATTTAAATATATCCTGTTTCCAAACCTTAGGTTTAAAGGGGAAATACACACACACACACAGACACACACACACACAGACACACACACACAGTGTGTATTCTGAAAATTATGTATACATATTTATATATATACACATTACATATACACATCACACCTACACACACATATGATTCAGCTTAATATATTTTGATCATATTTTCTCCTTCCCAAACTCTTCCCAGATCCTAACACATCTCTACCTACCTACCCTATGTTCTTTCTCTTAGAAAACAAAAACAAAAACAAAAAAATGAAAACTAAACTAAGACAAAAAACCACATACATGTACACACAAAAACTAAACACGGATTCCATTCTTTGTTTTTTTATTTCTGTATTTTTTATTTATCTCTAGGATTTCTTTTGAATGCTTCACTAAAGTTGCTTTTTGAAATTTTTATTTATATTACTCTTTCCACTTGGTTCTAATTTATTTCTGTCTAATTCCATATGCTTCTCAGGTTTAAGCCATAATCTTCAGGGAAACACCCATATATTTTTTATCCCTATCTAACTACCTAGAAAAGTTCCCATTCATGTTTCTCTATGTCAGAAAACATGAAGCTCAAATGATACTATTTTAATAGACAGAATCATAATAAGGGCTTCTTAGGTACAGGATCCAGCTTCATGAGGCAAAGAAAACCCACATGCCCTCGCCATCTCCCCATCTCTTACTTGACTTTGCTATCTAAATCCATTCCTTATTTGGGATCATTCTTTTATTTTTAATTTTTATGTTCTAGAGTAATTCTTAGGGTCCATCTGAAGCCTCTCAACAAATCACATGTTTAAATATAGATAGGTGTTCTCATTGTATTCTAGAATAATTTTAAACTCCATATCATGGGAGCCAAAGAAAGGGCCATGTTTCATTCTGTGTTGCTCAAAGCTGCCTCTGCTTGTGTATTTTGCAACCTATTTTTCAACAGTGAGGAACTATTTAACAGTTTATAAGTATATTGTTCACTTCTATGTTTTTTTTAGGTAATATGCCCCCCAAATGATTTTTATATCTCTGGTATTAAAATTACATGAAATTTTATAGCTTATAGTATTCTAAAATATAAGTCAGAATAAAATGATTTTTTTCAGTCTGTCATGGGAAATGGTCTTGAAAATATAACCACTGTATGTTTATAGGTAGCTATTCTTCTTAAAAATGTGAATGAAATATTTCTTTACATTTCAAAGAAAAATTAATATACAATTTTAGTGTCATATTATAGCTATGTTTTCAAAATAAAATAAGAGAGTATTTTAAAATGTCTAATAAATGTCTGTAACTGACAGGATATCTTCCTGAAGTTGTTTAATACAGCATTGTTGTGATAACAGTGAATCTGGTGAGTTTAGACTCATTTTTAAAAAAAAAAAAATTAAGTACTTACTCAAGAGATTGTAATTATGTAAATTTTTCCTTATTCTAAAAATTTTGTTTACCCTCTTAACTTGCTTAGTAAACTTCTCTTTCATAACACGGTGCATCTGTAAGCACTGAAGTGTCTCTGTCTGTTACATCCAATTCTAAATTAAAAAAGTCTAGACGAGTGAAAATTTATTACAATCTAATACAGTTCATTTCCACTTTTTATGATGTCATGATGTTTCTGAGATCTTTATGGCCATTAATTACTAGTGTTTTATGATATTGCTATAAACTAGAAGGGAGAGAAACATATATTTCTCTGGACTTAAGCACACTCAAAGAAGAGGAGAAGCAGTTTCAGTAACTTGTTAATATCTTTCCTGAGATAGGGGTATGACAGCATCCCATTCTGACCTAGATGATTACACTATGCTCACAAGGTAACCACACCACCAAATTCCTTTTTAAAAAACCTTTATAAAAAAATATCTATATTGAATCAATAGTTATACAGATCTTAACCAATATTTTTAAAGATGAAATTAACCAAGTTAAAAGACTGTTGAAATCATGGCATTCCAGGGTGGAATGAGAATTATTTTCCACAGATGGTATATGTTTCAAAACAGGTTTCTCTTGATTTGGTACAAAAGCAAATAGCTTTGTTCCTCTAAGCACAGGTGATTTGAAAATATTCTAAAGGTGCATATTTAAGTAAAGTTATTTCCACAGGTCTGGAGGCCTGTTTACAGTATTTTAAAACTTGAAAATTCTCTTATAATGACATTACACTGACTCAGTAGCAATTTGTATTTCTCAAGAAACAGAGAATAGTTGATTCACCATTTGCTGTTGCTGAGATTATGCCCGTTCCTGTGTGCTTAGGCAGACCAGACTTTCAGGAATAGAGTAAACCACTTAAAGTAGAAAGGTCAATAGAGCAAGCCAGTGGGGATGGCCAACTAAATGCCAGTACTCTGGGAATGAAAAAGAAACACAGTCCCCTCTAGATTCTTTTACTGCAAAAGCTGGCCCGTGATGTGAAACCCACCCAGTCAGTGGCAAGCAGCCCAGAAATTTGAAGCACCTGACTCCTTCAAGCCAAGATTCTTTGGGTGAGAAAGCTAGGTAAGTGCTGGGAAAAGAGCCTCGTTCTAGCAGCACAGATGGCCACCACCACGTCTGCCAAATATCTCACTGGGTCTGACAAAGGAGACAGGTGATCAAATAGACAAAGGCTGAAATGACTGCTCTAAATAGTACTGGAGAATGTGACAGGACTTGGGGAAAGAGGCAAAAACTGACAATTCATGGAAGTGATTGCTCTCTACCTGGCTGCATGTCCCTTGGACATCTGTCTTCCCCAGCTCTTGGATGTCTCAGGCTTCGCAAGTAGAGATCAGGTGCCTGCACAGATGATGTGCTAAGTTCCTGCTGGGTGGAGGGTAAGTCACTGGGTTCTGTCACTTACTGCATCTCAATGATCAATAGGACAGTGAGAAAGTCACCATTTCATTGGTGTGAAGGAGTTCCCTGCCTCAAACAGTGAGTCAGTTTCACAAATAAAAGTGGATGCCATTCAAGAATTATAAACAAGTTGAAACATTGGAAGAGATACTGAAGACATAGATGACGGTTTTTAATAGGCCAACCCTATCAAATAATCAATATATATCACAGTTCTTTTCTTTTCAATTAGACTCTCCCAGAACACAGTTATCTATTTGCCATTTTTTTTGGATTCACCTTTACATGTGCAAATATGTGCACACTCATATGTTTAGGCTCATAGGCACCTAAACATAAAAATTCATATTCATAAGCTTAGGTGAGTATGTATGCCAAGATAGTCAAACTTGGATGTCTTTTCTAAAACTTATTCTGACTTTTTAAATTAAAAATTATATACACATACACTGAAAGGACCCATAAATATTTAGGCATGGATCAGGCAAGCACTCAGGGGATCCTGCACTTCATGGCTGTATTATTAGCTAGCAACACCTTCATGGAGTGGAGAAATCATTGTCTATGTCCTGTACCAATTGATGACCCTACCAGGGTCCAGTGGATTCTTTCAATGCAGTGGTCACACAGAGGTCCCCCGACACAAAGCATGAACTTAGGAAAGGGGCTGTTGGAGATGTAAAAGGACAGAAAGTAGGTATGAGAGGGGAGCAAAAGACAGTAACCAGAATACATTGTAAGTGTATATAAAATGTCAAAAATCTAAATCAATTAAAGTGTATATACTTAAAAAAACCCCTCTATTTATTTACATATTTAAATATGTAAAAAATATCATACATATTTGTGTGTGTATGTGTGTGCCTTCTTGCTGGTGCAGGAATGTAGTTGTGTGTGTATGTATGCATGCACATCCACGTATGGGAATGCAGACATGAGATTGTCATGGCACACTTTGGAGGGAGGACAACTTTGATTGTTGGTCCTCCCCTTCTGCCTTGTTCAAAAGAAAACATTGGACCACTGTGTACAGCAAGCTCAGTGATCCACAAACCTCTAGGGATTCTGTCTCCACTTCTCACCTTATTGTAGAAGCACAGGGATTACAGATGCCCAGTACCACAGTCAGCTGTTCCTTTGGTTCTGGGGATTCAAACTTGGCTCTTCACACTTGTGCAGCGTGTGCCTTACTTACCAAGCCATCTCCCTGCCCAATTTATTTTGAAACATGAGCATTCTCATTGGTCTGGAGCCTCCTGAGGTAGGCTTGCCTGGCTGGCCAGCAGCCTATGTTTATCTCTTTTTATTTGACTTCTGAGAATCAAAGTCAGGGCTTTTCATTTTCATTAATAAAAGCAAGCACTTAACTAAGTAGATATTTTTCCTCCAGCCATTCATTTAAAAAAGATGTTTCTTGTTTTTATTTATTTATTTTTAAACTGTTATTCTTTTATTTTCTTTTGAGGTATATGGAGGGACAGAGAGCTGAGTGGCATCGGGGTATATGACATGAAATGCACAAGGAATCAAAACAAAGTAAAAAAATAAAAAACAAAAACACACTTTGTTCCAATGCTTGGTATATTTCCATATATAAGGCATGGACTTGTTAGAAACAGGGCTTCAAAGTTATCTTCCCACTTATTGGTATCGTCCATGTAATGATGAGGAAGATTCACATAGGGTTGATTAGTTGGATAGCCCCAGTTTACCTTTATTGAGATAGTTAAATTTTTATAGGCCTTTAAGCCTTCCACAGACAAGGTTACAAACAATGGTATTAATCAATAGCTATAACGTCTGTGTTAAGTCTTCAACCCTAACTGAACATCATTTGAAGTATAAATAAACAGTTACTCAGTAGTTAATTTTAAAGTTTTTTGAGGGACCTGGCAGGATCCCCAGAATCCACATAGTGGAAGGAGAGAGCAGATTCTCACAGGTTGTCCATTAACGTCCATGCTGACACCATGGCAAGAGTACCTGTGTACCTGTACACACACACACACACACACACACACACACACAATGTAAATTTAAAAAGAAAAATTTTTGAAAGGGTAACAAAGACATGTTTAATGATTTATTGATGAGACAATACAGTGAAATCATAGACATAATAGAACATGTATTAAATTATATAGTTATGTAAAAAGGCCTTTAAAAATTTATAGCCATTAGAAACTGATTTTGTAGAAACATATTACCTATTTTCATTTGAGTCAGTATGTTCTAAATTATGCTATGTTAATAACAGTTATGACAGTCAAATCCTAGAGGTTTGAACAAGAAGGTTTACAAAGATATTACATCACATGCCCATGGTGGACTGAGGGCTTTTTCTGCTCCATCATGCAATGTATGCTATGCAAAGTTCAATAAGGACCCCAATGCTATCCAGACACAAATCCTATAACCTGTGAGTGTTATTTTATTGACAAAATAAGGTTTCTTTATATGGCTAAGAGTCTTTAAATAAGGAGCAATCTTCTTATTATCCAGATGGGCTCTGAAGACAAGTTGCAAGTATTTTTATAGAGAATAAAGATAGATTGAACTATAGGTTAGACAGGAAGTCACATGACAGAAGCAGAGGGAAGTTGAGCAGGAGATAGGATAGCTGGAAAACTTGCTGATTCAACTAAGTCATGACCCCATATGGTATTGTATAAGTGAATGTGAAGGTAGAAACAAAAAGGGCAACAGTAAAGGCTTCTGAATGCACATCTTCATTCGAAAGAATGAATATCCCCCTCAAGTCTGAGGTGTTTCTGGACATGTTTACCACGTTTCATTGTATGACCCTGAAAACAAAGCACCTCGTCTTTGCATTGCACATGCCAACATGCCTGTGACACCAAAGGACACAGCAGGCACTACCTGATACATTTTAGCTCAAAGTTGAGGTTGTTACATGTTATGGGTTGCTATAGTTTTTCTCTACACACCAAGTTTTCTGCTCTTATAGACACATAGCATCTTAATTACAGCAAACAAAGGCTGAATTGTTACTTCTCAGCTTGAATTGTATTGTGTTAGGATATTTGCTTTTTTTTTAAAAAGTTACTGTTTGAGTTGCTGACTTGAATTCCATACCAAAAACTTATGAAATATATTTAAACTAGGGATTAGTTTAACAGAATTTCCAACAATTTTTCAAATGCCCTTAAACTTCTGCCATTTTTTCTATGTGTTTATGTGAAGTAGCATTCACAGCACTGACAATTATAAAATAAAAACATCAATAAGCTCTGAAAACTGTTGAAAATAATGCACTGCCCTGCACTACCCAATATTCAGCCAAGATTTAGTTTGTTATGCAAGAAACAAACAATCATATCCTAATATGCAAATTTGATTTTATTTTCAATAATTTATAAAATTATATATACATCAAATAATTGTTTTTATAATATTATATGATTGATAACCAGCAAAAGATGACTTGTACACTTATCTTATGTATCTATACACATAGGGTCACTTAGACATTTCTCAGGCTAATGAGGTTTGATAGATAAAACCCAGACCATATGGAAGAGAAGATGTGAAGCAAGATTGTAAGTAATACAACATCCAAGGCTCAAAGAATCAAGACAACAAATTCCGCTCTAAGGCCATCAAAGGGAGCAATCATGGCCTTGTCTCCCTCTTAATGTTAGCCCTTTAAGACTCATGTTGAAATTCTGGCCTTAAGGACAGTAACAGAATAAATGCATATGGCTTAAAACAGTAATGTTTTAAATGTAATAATAAGTTAATACTGACAAAGGATGGACAGTTTCTTAACATTTCCTGGTCTCTGCAGAAAAATTAAGATCAGGAGTAGTTTTACACTAGGTCTCTGGGCTATATCCAGTCTCTGGTTCTTGCTTACCCAAGTGGCATCAGGTTTGAGTTGCAGCTCATGGAGTGGGCCTTAGTCAAATTGAACTGCTTCCTCCTGCAGTGGAGAGGGATAAATACAGAGACTCACAGCTAAAGGTTTTACACACACACACACACACACACACACACACATACACACACACACTCACACACACACACATGCAGAGAGAGAAAGAGAGAGGGAGAGGGAGAGAGAGAGAGAGAGAGAGAGAGAGAGAG
Organism: Arvicanthis niloticus; assembly: GCF_011762505.2. Lineage (NCBI taxonomy): Eukaryota > Metazoa > Chordata > Mammalia > Rodentia > Muridae > Arvicanthis > Arvicanthis niloticus. Next base: position 59,366,393 of record NC_047665.1, on the reverse strand, counting down.
AGAGAGAGAGAGAGAGAGAAGAGAGAAGAGAGAAAACTTGGAACACAGCTCAAAATGGGATCTCACTCTCAAATTTCTCCCATAAAACAGTACCATCAAATGGATGCAGAAAGAGTTTAAGAGCCAGAAAGAAGGGAGAGCATCAAGAGAAGCAAATCCCTCTAAATCAACTGAGCAAAGCTTCTATGATCTCATAGAGACTGGAGCAGCAAGCACAGGGCCTGCTTGGTTCATACTGTCTATCTCTACATATTATAGCTGCCAGGTTAGTATTTTTACGGCAATCCTGAGTGTGTGAATGAGTGGGTCTCTGATTCTTGTGCTCTCTCTTGGGCTTTCTTCCACCCATTGGTTTGCACTGTCCAATCCCCATGTGATGAGAACCCATGTGAAAATATATTTTTAATAAAAGATAAATGTTGACAGTTTCATACACATGTGCATTCTGTTTGTCCTCATCTCCTTCCTTTCTTTTATCTTTTGCCACCTCAACTCTCTTCTCTCCTTCTCCTGCTTATAGTTCTCAAATTCATGTCCTTTGGTTTAAATTTGTCAGTCGTTGCTTTGAACCGGGGCTTCTCTGTGTGACCAGAGGATTAAAACTTGTCACTGTAGATGGCTAGCTTATTGAAAACTATAATTGTCCCTTTTTCATAATAAATCACGAGACAATCTTTCCATCAATGTAGGCTAGAGCCCTGTGAACTCTTCCCCAGTCTATGACTGGACCAGTGCAGATAACCACACCAGCTATGCCACATGGCAGTGTTGGGGGCTTGAACATAAAGCCAACATTTTCAGCTATTCTTCCCGTCCTCCTGCTTGGATGATTGCTTGGATTATTCTTGTTTTGTTTTGTTTTGATTTTCTGCAATGTTCTTTGAACATTAGAGGAAGTGGCATAAGTATCCTGTTTAGGAGTGAACACTCAGTTGTCATTTATTCTAAGTATCTTGAGCAGCCAGGCTTCTCTGCATTCACGGCCCCTCACTGTCCCAGAATGCTGGAGGCAGACGGAATATGCATTTTTCATCAGCCATGGGGAAATGGGACAGTGGAGCCAGGGGCTGGCAGCAAACTAGGACACAAACCAACCCAACATTTAAAGCAATTCATTGATGAAACCTAAAATCCAGGCAACCTAAAACTGGATGTGGTCACCACATTTAGAACATCAGAGAATGCCTAAGCTTAGCCAGACAACAAAATCAAAATCCTTCCTTGCTATGCTGAGCTATCAGACTCTGCGCCAAAACATTAGCTTTCCTGACATGAGGGATGGTGGTTTAGTCAATCATAATGTAAATTCTAGTCTTTGACTTATCAATGCAATGAGCAGTGTCTTTTCCTAAAAAAATTGACCAGGTTTGTTTGTGAGCAACAGGATTTTAAAGATATTTAACTGGCCATTTCTTTTATTCCCCTCTGTTGAATAGCAACTCAACAGAAGCTGATGAATTTGGAATATCTAAATATCAGGGACGTCCCTTCTGACTTGTGTTTTCCAGACACCAGCATTGAAGCCACATATATAAATTTGTCATGTGTCAATAATTGCAAAATTATGACTTCAGATGTGGGATATCTGGTACCCTAAGTATATTGCTTGTATTGGGTTGCCATAAGAGACTTTCACAGACCATTCAAAGTAAACGACAGAACCCTTACAGTTCTAGAGACCACAAACCTGAGTTTAAGAGATTTCTGCCATGGGTTTCTTGAGACACACTCCTTGATTTGCAAAGACAACCTTCTCCCTCTGCCGTCCTCAGGGCTTCCCACGTTTCCCATCTGGCCTGCCTCCATCTCCTTTTCTTATGTAGGACACCTGGCCAGCTGAATTAAGGCCTGTATATGCCCCCTGTATAACTTAATTACATGCTTAATGTTCACAACTCCCAATAAAACTATAGTCCAGTATATTAGGAATTCAGACTAAATGCAGCATAGGTTTGAAGGGGACACATAAACCACAACTCCAGGTTTGTAAAGAGCACTGCTTGCTGTCACAGAGTGAGCATCTATTTTTTGAAATTGATAGAAATGCTGCACCTGAGAGAGAAGTTATCCAGACAGGCTGTGTATTATTTGGTCTAACCCTCAGACATCTTCCTGTAGAGATCAATTTCTCCTTAGGAGAGTACAAGGACAGATACATATGTATATTTAAATGTGTAAACATATTCTGTGGGCCCTTCTTCCTGGAAAGAGAACTGCATGCGAGCACATTGATCATCCCTGTGATTCCTTTAAAGCAATATTTGGAGAAGGCAGAGGCTTCCAAGAGCATGGTAATTTACCTCGTTCCTACTGCAACACACAGCAGGCATTAATTACTTTGTTATTTCAATTGATCAAAATGCCCCAATGCCATGGTGACTCTGGGCACATTCACCAACACTACTTTCCCTTCATTTGTTTAAAGAGGCTACCTTGAATAGCTCGGTGTGCAGCCAAAACTCAGTGTTCCAAATCATTCCTGGCTCATTCTGGCCAGAATATAAAATAAATTCTCAAAGTGGACTTCTCAGACATGGGCTTTTGACCCTGACTGCAGCAAACACAAAAAGAGGAACTTATATTTGGCAGATTATAGGACAAAAATCATGTCCTATTAGACCCTTTGTGCACTAAATTCTACTGTTGCCATTCCTAGGGCACAAGGGACACAAACAGTGGGCAATTTAATATTGTAAATATTATAGGTTTCTTCTATGTATTACGTACTTACTAAAAAATAAGCTCATGCTTTAACAAATTATTCTTAATTATATTTTCATTTATGTTGTGCGATCCATATGTGTGTTTATGATGTGTGTGCATCTGAGCATCCCATGATAGGAGTGTTAGGTCAGAGGACAACTAGTGGGAGTGAGTTCTGTCCTTCCAGCATATTGATTGAACCGGGAGATTGAACCGGATTGTCAGGTTTAGTGATAGGCATCTTGACCTCTTGGACCCAAAAGTTTGTTTGTTTGTTTGTTTGTTTGTTCCTTTGTTTGTATTTTCATTTAAATTATAAGTTCATAGAGTTAGCATCTCTCTAAATCTTTCACCTCCTTTATCTAAGTGGGAAAAATATTCTGGACTGCTATTTTACCTACTTAATTCATGGGAAAGAGGGAAAACTATAAAGCTCTATTGGAGTCTTTTAAATAAGAAGCAATTAGAACTGTTCAAAATAGTGGTCCTGGCAGTTTAGTGGTTCCAGGTTTCCACAGATTTCTATCTGGCTTTGTAACAATTGATAACTCCATTTTGCAATGTAAACCTCAAAGAGGCCATCTGCCATATGGCAACCAAAATCATTCAAGTCAATAAACCACAGAGACACTTGCCCATCCATTCTCAGAATGAACACTTAGAAACAGAATCCCATTTCTAACTGCAGTGACTATATGAAGGCTAGTTAATCTTTGACTAATGTTGCTCTAGTCAGGAGAGCTAAGAAATGGTACCAGTCTAGACATCCCTCAACTATTTTATTTATCCATAATGAAAATTAAAATTATGACACTGGGAGGAAAAATTGATGGAAGTAAAAAGTCATTATGTTAAACAAAAATAATCCAGATTCATAAAGATAAATGTCATGTCTGGACCTAGATTTAAGTTTACATATTTATATTTTATGTAACTATGCAAATTTATTTGTTTTAGGTATAAAGATGTGTGTGTGTGTGTGTGTGTGGTGTGTGTGTGTGTGTGTGTATGTGTGTGTGTGATGAAATTATAAAGGGGGCCATAACAGGTGAGAAAGAAGCCTTAAGGCAGGTAGGAAGAGAGAATAACGGGTTACATGTGTGATCTGAGCAGAAGTTTCCCCTTAGTATAATCCATACATTACTGCTTGAGAACATATCAAGTTAAATAAGCTATGGACAGGCACAGAGGGAACAGTGGGGTATGGGAGGGAGGTGGAAGAGGGAGATATATAAGGGAAAATATAATGAAACCACACATAAATAGCCACAATAAAATCCATTTTATGCCAGATAAACATTAATAAAACATTAATAAAAATACCCTTCTGATGCATGATCGTTGGTTTAAATAAAACAAAACCTAAAGGAACTTAACATTTGATATTCTTAGCTTGTAGGTAAGAAAACAGTGAGTAAGGTCTTGTTAATACTATGACTCATCGGATGGGCATTCTCAAGGCTTAGCTAATGGCTTGTTATAGTTACATGGCTAAATAGTTGTTTTCACAAAAAAAGTGGGGTAAAGGAGATGTGTTACTCATATACCCTTTTACTCTGAGATCTGTGGGTTCTTTTGAGAATGAACTTTTGAAAAGTTTGAACTAATTAGGGAGAAAAAGATAACACTAAAGCCAAATACCATTCTTCTTTACTAAAAGACCCAAAGATAACATAAAGACCTTAGGCTTCTAGATAATATAAATGTGACTATGTTTCTACGCAATAGCATAGGAACAAACAGAATAATGTGTATGAAATCATCTGTGGTATCAGGATTCTGTTAGGTGCTCACCAAGCATTGGCTAAATCTAAAATTATTGAATCTTTCATTTAAAAAAAAAAAACTCAACTAGGTTGTTTGTTGCTATCTTGTTATAAACAGTAACGTGAGTTTATTGTTTGTAAGTTCTTTTTCTGTAGGACATTTTCCCCTTAGCATGATTCATACATTACTGCTTGAGACCATATCAAGTTCTACAAATGGTTCTTAAAGGACCTTGTTTTAGGACCAGGATGAAATATAGCTGCTAGAGTTGTGTTTGGTCACTCTCTATTTCTAAGAAAGCTTTATTGCATTTCTTGATTAAAATCTTGGGTTTCAAAACATTTTTTTTCTGGTTTCTTTCCAAGTTTATATCATTTGCATGGTGCACTAAATGGATCATTTAAACAAATCTCACTGCTTTTGGCTTCTTCACATATTAGGTTTCATTTGTCTACACATTGCTGAGTAGTTACACTTTGGTTGCTTTATTAGTGTGCTTCTTTGTAATATTAAGGCAGGGTCCTCTCATTCCTACTAAAGTATAAGGCAAGGAGAAATGCATGGAGCATGGTAAAGAGAAAGAATGAGCTGTAAAGATAGATTGGAAACTGAGGTTTCAACTGTGGAATCACCAGCCAGTCTGAGACCATAGGAAACTCACATGGTATAAGAAAGATTTAGATCTATTTCTGTTCCAAAGATAAGGATTGAAGAGGAACATAAGTTATAGGGATTTTATGACCCTCTGAATCAAAACAGATAAAAGAGATCTACAGTGGCACAGAACTATACAAATGTATGTCCCTGTGTCCGACAAAACTTGATAGATCACCTTCAGGGGCTCGTTTTCCTTTTAGGTTCACAATGTGTTCTGCTTCCAAGCATCCTTTACAGTTTTGAGTGGCCATCAGACTGAGTTATGGCTGATGTAATGGGTACAAAGTGACAGGCAGTACATCTAACTCCAACACATGGCATGTAAGCATATGAGTTGAGTCTCTGTCTCATCTGGGTAGCTGTTGATGGCCAGTGTAACCTTGGAAACTATACATTGAAAAATGATAGAACTTTCCATGGCTCAGGTATCTGAATGATTGCATGAAAGTCTCGTCCTCATCCCTCTATCAAAGAGACACAAATCTGAACATGTTTATACTGTATTATCTCACTGATTTAAAAAACAATAAATAACTAAATCAACACCATGTCTGGCCCTAGCCAGTGCAAGCAATACTACTAAATGTCAGCCAATATGAATTTCCTACAATGTATTTGGTGATTTTCAGCCCATGTTGGCAATATGCTTCTAAGTACAAGAGACTTATGCTGTGCACTTGAAAAAAAATTAAAAATCTAAAAGAAAACACTAGCTAGCAATAACTATAATTAGACTGCAATTTCTCCTGCAGTATAACAGTGTCCCAACATCTGTCAAATTATGTGGTCACTGTGCTGTTCAGCTAGCCAACCTTGAGTCCCGTGTAGTTATTTGTTTAGTCTTGGCCCCCCGCACTGATCTTGTTTTTGTATTTGCTCAAAAGACAATTTATTGTACATGCTAGTGACCAAGTGAACTCGTTCTTAACTGATACACAAAGCAGGTTGTATTAAGACAGTGTGATGCAATATTAATAATCTCTGCAACTCAATGGTTGCTTTGAAACAGACAGCTATAAATAAACAGGCTTTCATTTTCAGCAAAAATATAACTTGCATGTCAATCACAAGTCCCCAACACACCTGTCTTGTGGTGCTCCTTGAAGGTCTGGGATCTGGATGTTTCAAAGGAACCTTTACCTACTGTGTGGTAAGCAAAGATATACACAGAGAATCTGATGTGGTATTTGAAGCATCAGCAAATGTTGGTTACCCCAAGGCATGGCACACACAGACTGCAGAAATGATCAGTGAGACCCTCCTAATTCATTCTCTCTCCCACTGATCAAAAGATTATTCCTACCACTCTCTGCTCTGCCACTCTGGGTTAGCCTGAAATTGCTTTTATATTTTCTTTGAGCTGCTATCTTTTATCTTTTATCATATTTTCCTGGCAGTTTCTTTTATCTCCGACACTTAACTTGTGGCTCCTAACTCATGTTTATCACTCTGCAGAACCTTGTACAGAAACTGAGCAAATTGGAAACTCAGCAAGGTTGATCTATTATATTCTGTTGTGAATATAATAAGGATTGCCACACCTTTCACCTGAGGCATGGTCTTCAAAGTACATTCACACTCCGTCCATCATAATTGTGAAATCGGAACAGCCAGACTCCCAGGGAGAGAACATGAACTATGGAGAGAAAAATTACTCTTTTATATTTCCATGACCAATAAATGGCAGATCTAAAACTAGCTCCACATTTCTCACTTGCAGTCTAATGTTTATTCCACTACATCAAAGGCGGAAAATACAATGTTCAAGGCTTCTTGGTGACAATTAGGAGAGAAAGAATCTATTTCAAAGGGGCCATAATCATAGATACTACCCAAAACAGTCTCTAGAATCCGACTGACCACGTGGTTAATCTTCATTGCCCACTTGATTGGGTTTGGAATGATACAAAAGATTGGTGAGGCATCTTAAAGTACCAATGAGGATATTTCCAGAGAGAAAGAACTGAAGGGAGGTATCCCACCTAGTCATCAGGAGAAATATTTCAAGACATGGTATCTAATCTTGGTCATCATCTAGACTAGATCTGGACTCAACTAAAGCTCAAGCTCCTGCTGGGTACTCTGGTGAAGGATTTTCTTGATAAGATTATTTGAAGTTGGAAGATTCAGCTAAATGTGGGCAGCATCTTCTGGTGGCAACACAGACAAAACAAGGACATGGGAGAAGACTAAAGACCAGCAACTCTCTAGGAACGTCACAGAACCTTAGCAGTAGATTTAGACCACTGATGGAGACAGAGTAAGTCATTAAGCAGCACTTCTTCCTGGTCTCTGCTTCATTTCATCCAGCCAGATTCCTGCCTTGAGCTTTTGCTCCGATTTTTCTGTGATGGACACTATCCTGTAAGCTGATATGAACGTTTTCCTCACCCAAGTAGGTTTTGGTCAGTGTTTTATCACAGCAACATAGAGAACTACAGACAGCCGAGAAATGTTGAGAATAGGAGAAATAGTCTTCCTCAGGGAAGAGCATTCCAATTGGTTATCAAATACTAAATGGTCAGCCCTAAAATATATGTACAAGTAACATTACACAGATTGAGTAAGTTGTACTTAGGGAAATACACATGTATACATACACATATATGCATGTAAGAACAATAAATGAAAAAGGAGGTCGCGAATATTAAAGTGAGTAAGGAGGAAAGGGTTTGGGGGAGGAAATGGAAGAAGAAATGTTGTAATTATATTATAATTTAAAAAGTAACAAAAAAAAAGAAGTGGAATATATGGGCTGGGAACTCCAACAAAATAAAATGAGAAAAGAAGAAAGTCAAAGTTTGTCATTGTATTTCTGTGCTTCCTGACCCACTTGGATAGATATGAATTGCTTTGTTCTGCTACAACTCCCTCAACTCGTATGATATATTCTACCCTCTGAGTCCATGAGCCAAAAGAAATGCTTTATCCTTTTAATTGTCATTACCAGATATTTTGATCATAGTAACGGAAGAGTAAACAATAGTGTAGTAGGCAGACAAGACAGGGTTTAATCCCTTGTTGTGTGTTTTGAGCATTCTTAAATTAGGATGATCGCTATTAAATCTAAAAACTAAATAAAACATCAGACTCTGAGTAGAACAACTCTGATTTTAACCACATATTTAAATGAATTTATACATAACACACACACAAACACACACACACTCATGTATAAGCATATACAAATGTTTTGGATTATGTCGAAAAATGAGACACTTAATGATGGAAGGGAAGTCAAACCGAAAGAACTTGGAGTATGGCTGTATTATAAGAATATTGATTATGACTTAGCAGAATCAGCTAGAAAACACTACAAAGATGGTTGACAAGGGCTTCTGGGTTAAAATAAAACTGTAATTCTAAGTCTTCTGTGTTAATACATAAACAGCCATATGTAAAAGATACACAAAGAAGAGGAAGGGAAAAGCAGTCTGTGCTCTATTTAAGTCTAATTCAGAAAATATCCTGACAATGGTATACCTGAATTGTTTAATGGATCTTGATGTCTTTGAGCCAAATGAAGCTGGATCCCTGTATGATCACAGGGAAAAGAACATTCCCTGTGATCTGGGTCTCTGTTACTTCACCTGTATATTTAAATAGAAATATACAAATCAATAATGCAGACAGGAAACAACAAAAAATTAATCCATGTATTGGTATTTTGAAAAGATCCAGTCATGGAAAGCAGAATTATCAAAAGAAATCTCATTTAAAAATACCATCATTTCTGACATTTCTTCGTTATTCATTTCATCTAAAATTATTTCATCTAAGCAACTGACTGATTTTAAAACAAAAGGAAGAGATGAAATTTTATCTTCAGTTCAAATACATCAACCTTTGGTACAAAGTGTGATGTACATTCCATAAAAGCCCAGGACTTCCTCTGACATATTTGGGAGATTAAGAATGATTAAAACATTTATAAATAAAGTAGAATCACTTGATGTTTGGTGGTGAGCATTAAACACAGGATCTTATGTATGTCATGGGAATACTCTGAACATGAGACTATATCTTTAACCCTTGCATTTGGACATGTAGGTTTGACTAGACTTGACCTAAGTAGCAATGCTGACCTTGAACTCAAAATCTTCTTCCCTCTTTTAAGTACAGTACCAGTTAAATTTTAAATGTATATTATGTAGAGAGTTGGCTATATTCTTTGTATATAAATTCTACCAACTATTGCTTACAGAAATCTAGAACATATGTATGTATATATACATATATACATATATACATATACACATATACACATACACACATACACACATATACACATACACACATACACACATACACACATACATATATACATATATACATACATATATACATACATACACATATACATACACATATACATACATACATATATAAATACACATATACATACATATATACATACATATATATGCATATATACATACATATATACATACACACATACACACATACATATATATATGATACTCAAGTACCATTTTACATATCTGATTCATATCTGGTGGAATTTGGTGTATGTAGGGTGGGGGTTCTAAACACATTTCCTAATGTTACTGTGAATGACTATATTTAGTATCATTTCACATATTCTTCCTGTATCTTTCATTCTTTCTTTTTTCTTGTACTGTATAGTTATCTATTTTTCTAGGTACCGACTTAAGTGCCTCTTCTGAACTGTGACATCAGAGTACAGGTGTTAGAAGCAGTGATGCTGCTTATTAGTGGCATGTTTTCAGACAAGTTTCAAAACCCTTGTCTTTTGTGTATTATGGGAAGAAGGGAATGTAAATGCATTGACTAAAAAAACACAAGTGTATAGCTCCAGGGGACATACATGACTGATGGTTACAACTGACCACATCCTAGATCCACTTTCATATTTATTGAAAGTGCTAACATGGGCTCTGTTCTTCCAAACATCAAAGACCCTTAATGAATCGTGGGCTTGAATTTTTCTAAAGCTGTCCTTTAGTTGTAAACTCTTACAGCCCACTTACTTAGCTGATGTTTAGAGTTTCTTATAGCTGTCTTTGTTCCTTCCATTTTCATCTTTACTTCTCAAGGTCTTGCATGTTCAATATCATCTTGAGACGGAAAATGTTTAATGTAGAGTAAGTGCTTGACCCACATTGACTATTTGTCTTTATTTTGTATATAAAATGATGATTTCATAAACACTGCAGCAAAATGAAAACCTGTGTAAGGGGGCATCTGGGTGCACCTAAATTACATGGTTAAGATTAAGAAAAACATGATAAATCTTAGAGGACACTATTTCACGTTAATATGTTTTTTTTTCTTTTTTTTTATTAGATATTTTATTTACACTTCAGATGCCATCCCCTTTCCCCATCCCCCCCTTAGAAAACCCCTATCCCATGCCCCCTTTTCCTTTTTGCATTTATACATTTTTTTAAATAATGTTAATCATAAGCATTATAAGTTTGGAATTGTTCAATCAGAGGTGTAACCCACTGACTGACCTAGATATAACAACTATCTTTGACTGGTGGAGATACATGAATATCTGCCTCCTTGTCTCCCCCCTCTTTCTCTCTTTCATCACCTAGCTTCTCCTATCCTTCTTCTCCTCCTCTTCTTACTCCTTTTCTTCCTCTCAGTACTCCTCCTACCTTAGCTCCTCCTACACATCACCCTTCCTGTTAAAATAAAACTTTTCTCTCAAAATACAATTAGAGCATAATTATGCCAATTTGTACCAGTGAGGTACAAGATAGTCTTAATACCCAGTCCATCATTTTGTTGACTAACCAGCACCTCTGTCATCTATCCTAACTAAAACATTTAGTTCTGAACCTGGCTTTAGGATGAATGTCAGCTGCCGACCATCCACTCAAATCTTTTCTCTTATGGTAAATAGCTATAAGTTTTCAACCCCGTCAGAAATCCAGAATGACTGAGTTAACTATAATTGTGGGAAGCACAAATCATAGCTTCTAAAACTTAGCCAATTTATAGAGACCTCTGAACACCTGAAAAGCCCCTATACTACCGAATGTTGGAGCATCAAATCTTCAGCCTTCTGGCCCAGAATCATCTGACAGACCTTGGTGATGCAGGGTTATTAAGGACTGATTACTCTGTCTAGGCAGATATAATCAGTCGACTATTCTGCTTGTGTGTCCTTTTCTGGACAGTAATTTGTCTGTAGATGGAGAGAAGCAATTCTTGCCTAGTGGCTGTTACCACACAACTGGAGTAACTGCAAGGATGCTCAATTTCTTCTTAGAATCCACGACAGGAAGCTGTCAGGAGCAGACAGGTCTCTAATCAATATGAACATTAATATATAAATATTTGTAGCATCAGTTCTATGGACTTCTGATGTTTTGAAAACCAACTATCCATGTAAGGTAACCTGGACTGTTTTCTGTTAACTCCTCTCAGCTATTTCTAAGTAAAATATGGAAAGCACCCTAACAATAAACTCAAAAATATGAATTTGCTATAGTCCCTTAACTCATAGGTTAACCGTCCCAAATAAGTTTAAAAAGTTAAAAAAGGGCTGGGTCTAGGCCCTGTATTCCTAAAGGTGTTATACAGGCACAATGCCCATGAGCGTATCAATATTCATCTCACTTTTATATTAATAAGGAGCTCGTACCAATGAAAACCTTAAATTTGAGATCAAAGTAAATTTTGTACCATTTAAGAATTTATAACTTCATCTTGATAATAATTATACAGATTTCTACCAGTAGGTTATGGCTATGCAGTAAGTCCTAGCTAATCCCCCCTGTTCCAACAAAACCACTACTTGTCCCTAGAAAGACAGACCATTATTAACCACATTAGTCCCCAAGCTCAGGGAATAGGGGCGCTGACTCTTCTTTAACTTCTTCAAGCTGATTAAGGGTGTTGAGATTTTAGAAGAGGGGTGGGGGGGGAGAGTAAGTTGATAAGCCTCTGATGCTGTGTCTTCACTGAATCCAGATGGAATTCCAGGACATCAGAGGTTTGGGCAGGTCTGCTCAGTATGCTTGATGAGTAGATACACCAAGGCTGTGTATTCTGCAATATACAATTCTCAGAACAAGTTTTAGTATCAAGAAAAAAAAATTTCCTACCCCCAGGGGCCTGACATTTTTTTTAAAAGATGTTGGTTCTGAAGACTTCCCCCCCCCCCCCCGCTTCTTAAAATTGGTTGTAGTATTTACATTTCAGATTTTATCCCCTTAGCCTACTTCCTCCCACCACCCAGAAACCTCCTATCCCATCCCCCTCCTCATGCTTCTATGAGGCAGTGACCACACCTACCCCCCTCACTATCCCCTCCCCGCCCTCACATCCCCCCCCCACTGTGTGTTCATTCATTCATTTTTCATTCATTTTTTTTATGGGACCAAGAAACTCCTCTCCCACCTATGTCCAACGGGGCCATCCTCCCCTACATATACCTCTGGAGTCTTGGGTCCCTCCTATGTGTTCCCAGGCTGGTGGTTTAGACCCTGGGGGGGGGGGGGGGGGGTTGTTTGGTATTGTTGCTTTCCACCTGGGGTCAATAATCCTTTCTGCTCCTTCAGTCCTCTCACTAAGTTCTCCATTGGGAAACCCCTGATCATATCAGTGGTTAATTGTGAACATTGTCCTCTGAGTGTTTTAGTCTTTGGCTGACCTCTAAGGAGACAGCTATATCATGTTCCTCACATTATGCACTTCCAGCCATCCACAACAGTGTTTAGATTAGGTGGCTGTACATGGGGTGAATACCAAGGTGGAAAGGTCTCCTGATGGCCCCTCCTTCAGTTTCTGTTCCATGTTTTGTTTCCCTATTTGCTCCCTTGAGCATTTTTATTTCTCGTTCTAAGTAGAACTGAGGCATCCCCTCTTGGTCGTCCTTCTTCATGAGCTTCATGTGGTCTGTGGGTTGAGTCTTCGCTAATCCAAGCTTTTGGACTAACATCCTTGGAGATATGTTTGTGTAACTATCTTCTTTTGGGGTTTTTGGAAGATTACTTTCTTGCTTTTTCTAGGTTGTAGTTTCCCTCCTTGTGTTGGAGTTTTCCACCAATTATTCTTTGAAGTGCTGGATTTGTGTTGAGATACTGTGTAAATTTGGATTTGTCATGGAATATTTTGGTTTCTCCATCAATAATGATTGACAGTTTTGCTGGATATAGTAGTCTGGGCTGGCATTTGTGTTCTCTTAGGGTCTGCATGATATCGGTCCAGGATCTTCTGGCTTTTATGGTCTCTGGTGAGAAGTCTGGTGTAATTCTTATAGGTCTGCCTTTATATGTTACTTTGCCTTTTTCCCTTACTGCTTTTAGTATTTTTTCTTTGTTTTGTACATTTGATGTTTTGACTATTATATGGCGGGAAGTATTTCTTTTCTGGTCTAAACTATTTGGAGTTCTGTAAGCTTCTTGTATATTTATGGACATCTCTTTCTTTAGGTTAGGGAAGTTTTCCTCTATAATTTTGTTGAGGATATTTACTGGTCCTTTTAGTTGGGAGTCTTCCCCCTCATCTATACCTATTATCCTTAGGTTTGGCCTTCTCATTGTGTCTTGGATTTCTTGTATATTTTGGGTTAGTAGCTTTTTGTATTTTGCATTTTCTTTGACAGTTGTGTCAATGTTTTCCATGGTATCTTCTGCACATGAGATTCTCTCTTCCATCTCTTGTATTCTGTTGGTGATACTTGTGTCTATGACTCCTGATCGTTTTTTTAGGTTTTCTATCTCCAGGGTATTGTCCCTTTGTGATTTCTTTATTGTTTCTACTTCCATTTTTAGATCCTGCATGGTTCTGTTTAATTCCTTTTCCCGTTTGGTTGCATTTTCTTGAAATTCCTTAAGGGATTTTTGTGTTTCCTCTTTAAGGGTTTCTATCTGTCTACCAGTGCTCTCCTTAAGTTCTTTGAGAGTGTTATTTATGTCTTTCTTAAAGCCCTCTATCATCATCATGAGAAGTGATTTTAATTCTGATTCCTGCTTTTCTGGTGTGATGGGGTGTTCAGGGCTTGCTCTGATGGGGGAGCTGGGTTCTGATGATGCCATGTAACTTTGGTTTCTGTTGCTTACATTCTTGCTCTTGCCTTTTGCCATCTGGTTAACTCTAGTACTGCCTGTACTTGCTGTCTCTGACTGAAGCCTGTCTTTCTAGTTATCTAGCTTGTGTCTGATCTCCTAGGGGTCCAGATGTCTCTGTGATCTTTTCCAGCTGCACTGATTATAGTGGTACCTCTAGGATGCCTCAGGATATGGTGCCTCCAAGGTAGTAGTACAGCTAGGTGTCTGCTGTTCTGGGTGCAGTGTCTCCTCTAGAATATCTCAGGAAACGTTGTCTGAAGCTCTGAGTTCATTTGTTCCTCTGTGGATCTGGATTGAGTGGAACTTCCAGTATGTCTCAGGTGGAATCCGGGGTCCACACAACAGCAGACCTGGCAGAGGTCTGATCTAGGCCTCAGATCTGAGAACTAGTTTCTAAGACACTGTCCAAATTAGAGCGCCTGGGATCCCTGCTTCCTCTGGGTTCTTGGAGGTTGGGGACAGAGCTGCCACCCAAGATCTGCTCAGTGCTCTGGCCCAGACCCACGTTAATATGTTTATATTGGCACAATGTATATTACACTTAAGTCAGGAATGGAGACACTATGTAAGAGGCAATTATTTATTAATTTGTGATTTAAATATTTTTGGTTTTAAAATTTTAGGTTTATTTACCTGGATTTTATTCCCCGTCATGTAAAAAAAAAATGTATTTAATTATAGATATGTGCTTTAAAATGTTTGAGAAATGAAGGAAAATGATTCTGGCTTTATAATGTTTTGAGTAATTAAGTTTTAATTTCACAGAACAAACTCAAATAAATTGTTATAATTTTTTTTCTAGGCCACAAGAAAATGAGATAAATTAGTAAGGGAAAATTCTTGTTCAATAAACAAAGTAAAATAACTAGATTTCCATGTCTGAAATTTTTGCCCCAGATAAATTGTGATCCTAGTATGTACTGAATATTTACCATAAACACAACTGCATGCTAAATGGTTTGGACAAATATTGGATGAGAAGCCAAAGAATAAGGACTTGTGATCCCTATCACTGGGCTGCTTAAGGCTTAAATGACTCTCTATATGTGGATAACTTATTAATAAATGGTACTAAAGTGTAGCTAACTTTCAGAGGTGATAAACCTTTACATGTCTAGAAAATAAGAAGTTCAATAATAAAGTAGCAGTCTTTGTATCAGGTTCTCTTCTTGTCAATTTGAGATGATACCCTGACAAAAGCAACTTAAGGGAGAAAAGATTAATTTTGGCTTACAGTACCAGATTAAAGTTTAACACAATGGGGCATGTTGATAGCAGGGATATGAGGAGCCGGCCATATTGCACCCACAGTCAAGAAGGAGAGAGCTATCAATGCTAAATCTTCGTGCTCAGACTGACTCCTCCATTTTTTACAATTGAGGATCTTAGCCCAGGGAATGGTACCACCCAGTGTAGACAGACTACCCCATTTCAATGATCTCAATCAAGGCAACCCCTTATAAGCGTTCCTAGAGATTCATCACTTAAGTGATTCTAGGTAGTGTCAAGTTGACAACAGTAACTATCATAGTCATTAATACCATTTCTTTGTCACCAACCTGTGTCAAGCATTTTATTTAAATTATCATATGAAATTCTCTCAACATTAATTGTGAAGAAATCCTTTCTGTGTTTCATAAGCAAATGAGGCATTGACTGAAAGTTATATTTATCCTGACTTGTCCTTACCTGAGGCCAAGACCTTTGTTCTTAATCACTGAGCACTGAGAGTCCATAAAGGAGGCAGTCTATGACTGGAGCAAAAAGACGAATAAAGGACAACTTTTAAGAGAGAAACATTTTGGGTAGTATAAGACATAGTTTTCATAGAAGTTAGTAGACAATAGTAGCAAAGCGGGTCAGAGAAACAAGACCCAAGATAAAGTCACATGTAGAGATGAAGATAAAAGCCCAGTCTGTTAGCCTGTGGTGCTATCCTAGAGAACCAGGGAGAGATGAAGCAACAAAGGCGCACATCCTTTAACCATTGTTGGCGTCTGAAGTGCACAGGAAGGCAGATCAGGTGACTGTTGTCTAAGTATCATTTGCCTGGCAGTTTCAGGTCCTGCTTCCATTGGTTTCCTGACTTCAGGGGTTTAAGTCCAGAAACAGAAAGAAGGGAGTGAGGGTTAAGAGGGGAACTTGGCCTGTAAATTGTCTGTCATGTAGGAATGAGTATCTGAATTAGGATCCCAAGTAACCATGCAAGCAGTTGGGCATGGCAGTACATACATGTGTTTGCAGCACTAGGGAGAGGATGCTGGGCATATGATTCCTGGGCCTCCTTGGCTAATCAATCTCACCTAATCCATAATTCCACAGTCAGAGAAAAATCTTCAAGCCTCCAAACATATACATTCACACATCATACACACATGGGTGCATAAAAATACATACATCTCACACACACAAGGAAAAGACACAAGGGACAACCTCGTGTCATCCAGTCAAAGACTTATGAGGAGGAAGGCCAGTCATGGTCTACTGTACACACCATCCAAGATAGGGACCTATGACACAGATTGTCGAAAAATTTCATCAGTGCACAAAGTGCACAAAGTGCAGTAGCAGCAAAAGTCCACAGCCATGTGTGTGTGTGTGTGTGTGTGTGTGTGTGTGTGTAAGAGAGAGAGAGAGAGAGAGAGAGAGAGAGAGAGAGAGAGAGAGAGAGAGAGACATAGTTCTGAAAGCAGGGGTCTACATTCATGGTCTTCACTGGACTCCGTGCAGGTACAGAATTATCTGCTGTAGGAGGACGAGGAGTGAAAAGGAATCTGTTTCATGTCAGCTGACTAGAGTCTTGGGGTACCTATGGAGCCTTCCAGAGGCTCCAGAAAAACCTGACACTGTTTGCATCCCCCTCATTCCCATAGCAAACAGCTAATCCCCCAAGAAACATACAGGAGACTCAGCTCTGCCTTCTTTCCAGCACCATGGTGTTTTTCTGCATCTTAAGTCAGCCTCAACACTGGCAGCTAACAGTGGGCACTAAGCACGCTGCTGCTGCCTAATCAGTGCCTATTATGCAGTATAAAGCTGCACTGATGTGCCTCTTAAAATTTTACCACTGACACACCTACCATCTGACATGGTACAATTAGCCCTGTGCTCCCAGAGCCCCGGGCAGACACTGTTGTTGCATTAGGCGAATTGTTGTTGGAGATGCCCTGCAGCCTGTGCATAGGCAGTGTTCCTATGCTCTTCTGGGGGCCAAAGATGGAAGCTGTTAGCCTTTGTATTGCTGAAAAGTGTTAATTTTCTGGAACATTTTCTCCTAAGAAAGCCACAGTGCCATATTGCCATCTGATCCATTACGATTTGCCCCACTGGGAAATGCTACCCTTTACCTCAACTGAGAAAATAGCACCTTGCTGGGCCATTTCTTTATGCATTTGACTGGAGAAGAGTGTGGGTTTGGGGAGCTTGGTAACAGTTCAGTTCCGCAGATAATCACACTGACTGCCTTGTGACATTGCCCTGTTGTTTACCACTTGTGGTGAGTCTACCTGCATTCCAGATCCCTGGCTTGCTTCCTACTTGCAGACACACAAATACACACACACACACACACACACACACACGCACGCACGCACACAGCAAAAGCAGAATAGTATTACAACAGTAAACTTAGTTGGAAATGAAGATATTTGCAATGTTTTGTAGCACTCTGGAATAGGTAGGGAAGTGCTATAAAGTTTCTTGGAAATTCTAATGTAAAAAATAAAAACTAGGGCTTGTGGTATATCATATATATGAATATATATGGAGTTTGAAAAAAATAAGAATATTAAGCATTTGAATTCTTAAGAAATCAAGGTGTATTATTTTCAGGGTATTGCAAACAGCCATGGGTCAGTGGGGCTGGGACAGGAGATTTTCTGTGCTGTCAACTAAGACACTGTGCTTTATCTAGAGAGGTGTTTTAAGGAGGTGGAAAGGTATGGTAGCCCTATTATGCAGCATATATTCTAAGAGGTAGTGTATATTCATGGTTCAGGCATATCCAGGGAGGCACAGGCAGGGAATTAAAGGCTTTATGATAAAACAGTCTTGTTGGCTCTGGCTCTTTAAGCAGGGAATACAAAAGTTTCTACCTTTCTCAAATTCAGTTTTTTATCCATCTGTAGTCTCAGGAACACTGAGAGCTCTCTTTCTGCTACTTAAAGAGAAATGAAAAAGAGAAATAAAACCCGAGCCTCTCAGACACCAAAACATTTCAATAGCTGGCTTTTGTGCCTGTGGTTTGGGTGGTGGGGGCTGTGATGGAGGTAGGGGCACCTGTCTTTATTCCACAGCTCATCTTGTTCTGAAACCTGCATCATTTCTTAAGAACAGCCTAGAAAACATGATGTGTGTGTGTGTGTGTGTGTGTGTGTTTCTCCTAAATTTCCAGCTGGAATTTTGGGGAATTAAAATTTCCCCAGAATGTCAGTAGCTCTGCTATTTCTAGTCCTCTTTTGAATTGTATTAGGCTAAAAATATGAACTTCAAAATTCTGGCAAGAGAAAAAGTAATATTCTTTAATTTGGAATATTGCAGAGTTTCCAAAGGTTTCTTTGTTTACCTGGTTATTTGTGTCAGGAAATGGTAGTTACTGAAGATTTTGTATCTTAAATACTCTTCCTTACCCTTCTTTCCTGTTTGGAAGGGGTACAGTCAGCCTGCTCAGATGCCTGGATAATTTGGTAGTTTACATTCTGTATTAGAGTATTTTAATTTCTTTTGCTTTGGGTATATCAAATTGCCTCAGTGTAAAGGGGAACAAGCTTGAAGAATATACAGGAATCAAAGTTAGCAGGTCTGGTAACAAACTCTCACCATAGTAAACTGTGACACCAATAAAAACCATCTGCTCCAGGCAGAGGGATGAAAGCCCTCTGCAGGTCATGGCTTCCCTTGAAAAGAAAGCTGGAGTCACCGATGAGTACAACTTGGACATGGGAAAAAAGACTAAAGCATCGATATTTTGTAGAAGACAGCAATGACCAGAAGACAACAGTGACTTTGGTGAACCAATTTCAACAATCACAGAATACTCACTATCTGTTTCCATTTTATTTTATTTCATTTCATTTCATTATTTTTTGACTGAGCAGTGATAGCCTTGCTCAAGCATGTCTCAGTAAGAAGAAAAGGACATGGAATGTGTATTATCCCAGATGCCTTGGCAATCACAGATGGAATGGGCCAAATGTAGAGAGAAACAATAAAGAAAAAAATCATGATCTCCTATAGCAACACATGTTAGTGCTAGATTTAGAATGATGAGGCATAATGATGAAGGGAGTTTAGAAAGAGAAAGTGGAAAGGGGAGAGGAGAGAGAGAGAGATGACAAAGGAGATGAGAGATGAGGACAAGGGAGGAGAGAGAGGAGGTAAGGAAACAGAAACACATGGGGAAGATGCTGTTTCTAAGACAATGTATACTTGAGAGAGATATACCATGAAGACACACTAAGTTAGGAAAATACATTCTTTTCCTTTTCATGTGTTTGTGTGTATGTATATGTTTATTCATGTGTGGGTGCATGTGAATGTGGGTGCCTGTGGATACATACATGTGGAGGCCTAAAATTGCTTGTCATAATCATGCTTGGTCACTCTTCAAACTTATTTATTAAGATAAGAAGTCTCAGAAGATTTATTTATTAAGATAAGAAGTACATCCAGAGTTTACCAGTATGGATTATCTCACTAGCCAGCTTGCTCTGAGATCCACTGCCACTGACTTTTGAAGTTGTGATTTCAGGCCACTATGCATACTCTGCTTGTTCTGTGAGCTCTGGTAATCTGCACCCAGTATTCATGTTTTCAAAGCAAGTACTTTAACCTCTAAGCTATCTTTGAAATCTACGTTTTGTATTTTTAGTTGATTAAAAATATATTGTTGGTCTGGAGAGATGGCTGAGTAGTTCAGAGAGTGCTGTTCTTTCAGAGGACTTGGCTTCAGTTCCCAGCGTCCACATCATGTGGCTCATCTGTAACTTAAGGTCCAGGGGATCCAACATCCTCCTTCAACCTAGAAGGTATCTTCAGACATGTGACATACACCTCTACAGATACATACATACATACAAACATACATACATACACATAATAGAAAATAAATCATAAAATATGGTATCATCTAGTAATCAAATTTATTCACATTCAATAGGCTTTAGAAGATGGCAGGTAGGACTTTTATGCTCCATAAAGCATGAGTTTACTGTTATATTTAAATGTCCAGTTTTAAGGGTTTCAAAATCTATCTTCATCAGTTCTGGATGGACTCTGTTACATTATCGGAAAGGATGCGGTTGTTTTTTATCATTTATAAAGGAAGCACACAAATCCAGCCAAGCAGCTATCTTTCTCCTCATCTCACGCTATCACAATTTCTCCACTGCGGGGTTCTGTCTTACAGGTCACTCAGATGTTTGCATAACCACCACCAAAAGCTTCCAGCATTTCCTGGCCATTGTTCTAATATAACATCTCTCAGAGCAAGTCTCCATTCCCTTCTAAACTTTCTTGGGGTAAAAATAACCCTTCCCCTCCCCCATCAACTTCCAAATAAAGTTTCTCGTTTTTTCCTCTAATTGTTGGGATTATAATTACATCATTTATCCCTTCCCTTTCCTTCTTCCAAATCTTCCCACCTACCCCCTCTCTGCTCTTTCAAATATATAGCCTCCTTTTTCATTAATTGCCATTAAATATGTGTATGTATACACACATATATGTATACATATATATACTAAATATAACCTATTCATTCTGTATAATATTACACATATATTTGCATTTAGAGCTGGCCTTTTGGTATTTGATAACCAATCCATGTTCTCCTTTCTTTAGAAGTCTATTTTTCCCATCTCTCAGCACACCTTAGTTGCCTGTAGTTCTTAGTGTAGGGTTGAGGCCTTCCCCCAGTTTTCCATTTCATTACGTCTATTGTTCCATCCTTGTCCTGCTCATGTTTAGCCAGTCATGCTGATGAGACTTCATGGATACAGTTTCTGACATTACTAAGGGACACAATCTCATAGCAAAGTCTGTGATCCTCTGGCTACTAACAATCTTTTTGTTCCCCCTTCTGAAATGTTCCCTGAACTTTAAGTGTGGAAGGGCATTGTGGTATATCTCTGGGGACTGAGAACTTGCAAAGGGGGTTTAGAAAGGAAATAACTAATGTAGCTTCGAACAATTAGCTATGAACAGTCTGATGGGAAGATAAATATACATTTATCACCATCTCACTGATTTATCAGTCCTATGCATCTAAAAGTTTTTGTGACAACCAGCTTAGAACTTGTCTTCTTATTTCCTTGAACACAGATTAGAAAATGGCCTACAGCTGTGTGAACATGCAATGCACAGCTGGTAGACGCTGATTTCACTGGCCAGCTGCATTCAGGTGGTACCAGACATTCTTCTATAGAGATAAGAGCTGTGTAATATAGCTGTGTAATATTCAACCTCATTCTGTCTATGTCATTGAGGGGCTCCTCTTTGTAGTACAATGAAGTTAGAGAAGGGTCATGATTGAATTATCTTTCTCTTAAAGATAACTACCCCCTTAGCATAAGTATATTGAAGTCCAGTCTTCTAGAGCATGAAGCTCTATGAAGCTCTGGGTGACAAACCTTTCCAAATCACAAAACAAGACAGCAGAAGATTTTTGCCTTTGGAGAAAACTTTGTGTGTTGGGTGTGGGGGAAGGTGCCTTGTGGAAGTCTCATTTTAACATAAATCTATTAACAGTTTAATTTAATGTTAACTTTAAAGAATCAGGGAGCAGATAGACTATAGTTTGTCTTAGTGGGACGATAATAACCCAATGAGAAAGGGTTTTACAGCATAGATAACGGACTCTTGAAGAATGTTGATTGAGAGAGAAATTGGTTAAGTTTTTATTTTATTAAATTGGACAGATTGACAAAGAGCTTGCAACACAAGGAAAGAAAGCAGTGACAATGGATTTAAATGAAGAGCTTCAATAAGAAAAATACAGCCTTAGAAAGAAAATGTATGAGCTTGTGTTAGAGCTATGTGTTTGTGTGAATGCCCACGAATGACAGATACATCAGAACAAAGAGATTTATTGTCAAATGCTTAAAAGGATAATATAGCAAAATACTTACATTTATTGTACTTGGTTGGTTTCACCTAATTGGATCTTATTAGTTCTCTTCAGAAACAAAGGAGGGATAGGGAGACGGCTCATTCAGTGAAATGCTAGTTCCACGAGCATGAAGACCTGAATTTGGTCCTCTAGAACCCATGTCAAAAAAATGGGGTTTACTGGCAGTGTGTGGGAATGGAAACTTACAATGCTCGAACTGGGGATGCAGAGATAGGCATATATCTGGGAGCCACTTGCCAACCAGCTACACCTACTTGTGAATCTCTAGTCCAGTGACAGATGCTTTCTCACAAGACAAGGTGAACAACTCCTGAGGGTAACACCCAGATTATCCTTTGGTTTCCACATGCACTTGCATATGCACATGCACATGCATACATGTGCTCACATATTAAAGAAACCAACATCTGATGAGAAAAAAAGCATATTGTTGGCAATGTTTTACACACACACACACACACACACACACACACACACACACACACACTATTCTAGTCCTCTATCAGCTTTCTTGAGTATATAATCTTGCATAATCACATCATGTTTTTCTATTTCTGATGTGAAATTTGGACAGGATGCCTTTGCTTTCTAAGATAATCTATCAGAAAGGTTGCTATGAAATTATTGCATTTGGAAAATTATTGGATTACAAGATCATTAAACAGTTTCCTCCCCAGCCTGAGTAGAGAATTAGCAATCTTTGAGTACTTCCTATTATAGCACATATTTTTAGCCTTAATCTTTCATCAAATGGAAATAATGTTGGGCTGAACAAGGTAAAAAATATTTTGTTAGTAAGAATTTACTTCAGATGTGGCCATTTTATGAACTTCTTTTGAATTTCAACGTGAAGGCACATGCTTTTTGTATTCCTAAGCAATTTGTTTATAACCATGAAAGTATTTGCAGCTTCAAAACTTTCTTTAAATATATCTCAAGACTTCAAGACTGCTAGGAAAATAACAAACTAGAATATATAAGTCAGGCTCATCCACAAGGGATGCTCACTAACTAAGAGCAGGCACAAATGCTGACAACATTCAATAACGTCATTATATTCCTTGAATTATTCTAATCAAGCATTTATCTGATAATTAGTATGGAAAATTTATTCTGGCGAGTCAAAAGTGAAAAGTTTGGAATATTTGGAAAAATATCTATGCTATGAAATCTAATAAAATTTTAGGATTTCATTGAGTAAACAGTACAAGAAAAACAAAGCATATTCATTGTTTAATTAAACCTAGTTTTTCCCTTAAAGAGGCTGATGCAAACATGTTATGCAAACATGTTAATCATGGAGCATACATATCTGTGGTGTATAGTCTCCATTGTTCCTGGTTACCAAATTGTTACAAATTAGAAGCAGGTCTGTTTGGAAATTTCAAGATGTTATCTCTTGTCAATAAAAGTAAGAGTGAACCTGTTAAATAGTTAATTATTTCATAATGTACATTATTGAATTAATCACTAAATAAGTTCTTTTTATATATATTATATACACACGGGCATACACACACACTCTTTTGCTTTTCTATTGCTGTTATGTGTCTTTTTTCCATTTGTTTTCATGAGATAGTTTTACTATGTAGCTCATGCCAACTTTAGCATTGACAACCTTGAGACTAAGCCTCCAAATACTGGCACTATAGAAGATACTACCAGTGTTACTTTGCCAGCATATGGTAAATGAAACTCTTGCTGGAAATAATAATTTCTGAAATTCCAGCAGAAAGCTTTCTGTATGCCATTCAAAATAAAGCTCACTTGTGTACCAGGGGAGTAAAGTGCAAGTCTTCAGAAGTATTGGAAGAACAATTTTTTAATTGATTTGTAAAACATCTTATGAATGTTCTCTACTTGTGAAAACCCTTGGAGAAGAGAGTTCTTTGGTTTTTGCCTTATAAATTATTGGTAATCTGACTCTGGCTTATCAGAAACATCTAAGAACATATTTGTGAGTATTTCAATTTATGCTTCTATTGAGTAGTTTCTTTATTTTTTTAGTTTGTAAAAGTCAGAGTTGTAGGTGGAGCATTGGTGATGTACTCAGCACCCAGGAGGTAAAGGCAGGTGGAGCTCAGTGAGTTCAAGGCCAGCCTGATAAACAGAGTGAGTTCCAGGACAGCCAGGGATACACAGAGAATTCCTGTCTCAAAAGAACAACAACAATCAAAAACCAACCAAACAAACAAACAAACAAAAACAAAAAAAACCAAAACCCAAAAAACCAAAAACCAAAATAAAAACAAATAATAAGCAATTTCCCCAAAACAACATCCAGCCAAAAACAAACAACCCCCCCCAAAATCCAAAACCAAAAAAACAAACAAAAATAAAAAACAAATAAAAAGTCTCCAAAACAACAACAACAATAACAAAAACAAACCTTAGAGCTGTAAAAAGATATATAATCTTGGAAGGAAAAAAATGTATGAATACAGACTAAATACAATAGAACATGGTAAGATCCATGTGTAGTCTGTAAAATGTAATCAATATTTGCATGACTTAACGGAATATGTTAGAGAATTCCTGGAAAAAAATAAACATGTTTATGCAGGAATACTCTGATATTTCATTTTAATTAGTATTAAGTAAATAGCGCTCTGATTTAAATATTTCAATATCCCACTGCAATTATCACAGATTTCTAAGCCTTAATTTTTACTTGAATGTCATTCTTTCTATTTAGCTGATACTCTTTAACAAATTTCAAAATATTTCAGCCAGTGATTAAAGGAAAAGTCATCATCTTCTTTGAACATTCTATCACCTCATGCTCCTGTGACATTTGACAGGCATCAGGACAGCTGTGACTCTTCCTCCTGTGTTCATGACCCATATGATCAATACAAAACAAATGTAACTCAACAGTAAGATAAATTTTAAGATATTTTAAAAAGTCCAAATAATTTCTTTACTTTTGAAAAAACAAAATCAAATACTATGGTCTTCAAGCCCATTGTTTTAAACTACTGAGTAATGCTGCCTCTCTGGATAGATAGAGACTGAGAAATCCCTTTGTAATGAAAAGAGCAATTGTACCTTCCTAATTAATCTTCTTTCCAATACTTTTTCAGGCTCACATACCCTGATTTCATACCACTGAAGACTAAGTGAAGATATATTTTGAATGCTGACAGAGCATAAAGATAGAGTTTCTTTCAAAAATAAAATGTAAGACTCTTGATTTACTTGAATATCTCAAGCGTATAAAATAAATGCACCAATGTTTTATTAACTATTTATTTGGACATACTTGAATATAATTTGGGTATAGAAAAAGAAAGTGATGAGCATTAAAGGATAGCACTAGCATATATAACTATTTTAATATATAATGTTAAATATAATAATTTTAAAGTAAATTTCAAACAATTATTTAATTATTAATAAAATCAATTACAGCAAATTATCTCTTTTGTGTGATGACTCTGAAAAGTAGAACTGCTTAACTTAAGTGTATGGAAGTTCAGATAAATGTCCCCATATACTAATAGCCTACTATCCCCAACCTACATCTCTAACAAGAGATGAAGAAACTTTGAAAAGCTGGAATCCAGTATACATATTTAGGACACATGAGGCAAGTTCTATTAGGATTCTGGTTTCTTTCTCTTTCCTTTTGGAATGACACAAAGGCTCTAAACAGTATGTGCTTCAGCTATGATGAATGAATATTGTTCTAGGGCCACAGTACTAGAAAGAATAGGGCATAGATATATACCTACGAAATGGTGGTTCTAAATGAACCATTTCTCTTTATAAGCCAATTATCATGAGGTATTCGTTTCAGTTACAGAAAGCTGACAGATACAAACTACAGTGATAATCATTAGTTTTGCTCATAACTTTTGTATAATTTGGTTTCTCTTGATGTAGTATGTGGAGAGCCGACAGAAGGCTGCTATCATCCTTGAAGCCATCTTGAGCCATATACCCTGACAAGAGACTTGTTTACAATAGCCTACAACAGCTGAGCACACTCTGATAACATCTTGTTTTAGATACACAGGATTTTCCCTTGGGTGTGTGAGACTTAAAGGTGTGTGATTTAAGGACTTGACTTAGAGATCAGATTTAGAGACAAGACTTAAAGGCATGATTTAAGGGCATGACTTAAAGGCATGGCTTAGAAGTGAGACATATAAAAAAGGCAGACAGAAGAAGGCTACAAATTATTAGACAGTAGGCACTTGAGACTGAGACAGGCAACTTGGATTAGACACTTGCACTAGGAAGAAGTAACTTGGAACTGGGAAAGAGACTAGCAATTTAGCACTAGGGACTAGGAACTAGGGACTAGGAACTCAAGACTTGGGACTTGGACTAGGAAGAGAGACTGAATAAACGGGATTGAATCAAGCTCTGTCTGGTCTCCATTCTTTGAGTCTGTCCTCACTCTCTCTCTTGATGAACCCTAACCCCTAGACTGGAGCAGTTTGGAGCAGTATGGGCTCTAACAACTTAGCCCCCAAGGCTTTTGGCAGTGTGGATTCCAACATTGACAGAGTGGTCCACAGACATTTTCGGCCCAAACGTGGGGTAGCTTGGGCCAACAGCAGTATTGTCCTTTCTTGATTTGTACCTATTATGTGTCTATGATGGTTATTCTTGGTTGTCAACTACATTTAAAACTTGAGTGGCTGGATATATATTGTGAGGGCGTTTTTCCTGTTAATTAAATCATTTGAAATAGGAAGAACCACTCTTTACCCATGTCTTTGTGGGTAGGAAGATCCCATTTTAATCTGGGCCACGGGTTATGCTGGCAGCCTAAATAAATGACATGGATGAAGGAAACTTGCTGTCTTTGCCCTCACTCTCACTGACAAGTCATTCTTATTCACTAGCTTAGATTCTATACCTTCTAGATTTTTTCATATACAAAAAACCAGCTGGGACATTCAGGCCTATGAACTAAACTGGATTCTTAGTTTTTTTTTTTGCATACACATACACACACATACACACACACACACACACACATGCACAAATGCACACAAGCAGACACACACACACCACTCACAGACACATACATGTGGTATATGTGGTATGGTATATATGTATGTATGGATATGTGTATATGTATATATGGATATATATATGTATATATATACTCTGTTTTGAATACATATATATATATATATATATATATATATATATATATATATATATTCTGTTCAGTATTTTCGGAATGGTAATATATGACTATACAGTTGCATAGTTACACATTTGTGCATTAAAAATACGTGATTGTTTTTTATTTTACAGGGGCTTACAGTTAAGAGATTGTCTTGAATCTCAGAAGAATCTTTGGAATTTTAAAGGTGTTAAGATTCTGCAAAACTATGGGGACTTTTGAAGTTGCACTAAATATATTTTGCATTATGATATGGGTATAAGCCTATGGTTATCAGGGAATGGAATATAGTGATTTAAATAAAACAGCTCCCATTGGCTCATATATTTGTATGCTTAGTCTCCAGTTGGTGGAGTGTTTGATAAGGATTAGTAGGATTAGAAAGTGTGGCCTTGTTGGAAGATGTCACTGGGGTTGGTCTTTGAGGTTTCAAAGACCCATGCCAAGGCCAGAGTTTCTCTCTTCCTGCCTGCTCCCTGAGGATTAGAACATAAAGCTGTCAGCTACTTCTACATCATCATGCCTGCCTGCATGCCACCATGACAATAATGGACTAGTTCTCCTTTATAAGAGTCACCTAGGTCAAGGTGTCTCCTCATAGCAACTACCATAGTTTTGCATGAAATGTGAAGAGTGGTGATTGAGTGTATAGACAACACAGCTGTATGCAACTCAGGGAAGGAAAATGCAGGATAATGGTAAATAGAACAGGACTCCGGGTTCATATCCGTCAATACTCAATATTTTCTCCCACTACTGTTTATACATTGTTTGAGTTAGCTAATAAGGATAACAATTTAAGAAGAGCTTAAATAAACTATCCTTTACCCTTTCTTCTAAATTCTTCTTTTTGTACTTTACTTCATTATTCTCATGGTCTTGCTTTGTTGAAACGGAAATTTCTGGTTTTGCTGGAGATCCAGTTATGTCATGTGCTACTTATATGAGAGGATGTTTTTTGCTGAGAAAAGACTAATGGTGGATTTTTTTTGTTTTGTTTTTTGTTTTTTGTTTTTGTTTTGTTTTGTTTTTGTTTTGTTTTTTGGGGGGGTTTTTTTGGTTTTTTTTTTTGTTTGTTTGTTTTTGTTTTTTTTGGAGGCTGCCTGGTGAAAGGGCATATGATGTTTTGCTGGAGTGGACCTTGAGAGGACATGTGATGTTGCAATTGTGGATGTTGCTCTAATTTTTGTTCGCTTTGCTAATCTTCATTGGGCTTTGCTCATGCTGGTCTTCACTGACTACACTCTGGTATTGGCTCCTCTTGATTTTTTTAATTAATCTTTGATAGTTGTGACTTCATAAAGGGAACCGTACCAAAGAATGTCTGGTGGTGTTCTGGCTTTTTCTTGCCAGCAAACTCCTGCCAATTGGAAGAGCCTTGCAGTTTCCTCTGGATAGAACTTCTGCTGCTGATTCTTGTTTGGTGTTTTGCTAGTGAACTGGACTGCTGACAATGAAGATTGGAATTGCCCTTAAGAACTACTTCTAAACAGGCCCATGTACCCCTTCTTCTATTATCCATCTTTCTCCCCTACCTTTGGCCAGTGGACTATAACAGACGTTGAGGTGTTTAAGAACCCTTTTTAAAGTAGATTTTGAAAGCTATAAGTCTACACTTTATCCCAAAGGACATTTTTAAAGGTGTGCCTGCTAGTAATAGTTTTCCAGTATCATCCAATAAAAACTCTCACAACCAGAGATTCTTTTTTTTTTTTTTTTTTTTTTTTTTTTAACTGCTGCAACACAGTGCTGTTTTGAAGGTGACTGTATATTTGTTTTATTTGTTACTTTTCTCATTGTGAGGATAAAATACATGAGAAGAAAAACATAAAAGAGAAAGACCCAAGGTTTGAGCAATATAGTCAGTCTGTCAAGGTGGGAAAGGTGTGACTTCAAAAGTGAGAAGTGGCTGGTCAGCTGGTCGTGCGCACCTGCAGTCAGGAAGTGGAGAGGAAGTAACGTTGGTACTCTGATTATTTTTTCCTTCTCTTCTTCCCCTTTTATTTAGCACTGGCCTTTAGTACTTAGAATAGTGTTGTCTACAATTACAGTGGGTTTTTTCTCTTTAGTTAAACTGTTATAAATGGTCAATGGTATGTCTTCTAAGTGATAGAAAATGCAGTCAAACTTACAAGGTAACAATTCACAACTTAGTTATTCTAGTAGATACATATATTTGCCTTGGATAAATGTTTATTCAATAAGATTTGGAGATATTTTACTCTGCAGATGATGACAATATCTATAATATTCTCTTTAAAACTAAATGACTGAAAGAGAATGAGAGCAAGAGAGAGCTCTATTTATCCTATATAGAACTATAGCAAAAGTAACTTACCAAGATGCCAATAACAACAAAAGTTTTCTTTGGTTCACAGAGGTCATAAGTCTATTTTCTATCATCATATCCTCAATTTTTATCTTAAAATACTTCTCAAAAGACAACAGTACTATTACTCCCTAATGATATAGTTTGCTTTCTCCTTCTTTCTTTCACTGTTTCTCTGATAGCCTGACTGGTAAACAAAATAAGTAAGTAAGTAAGTAAGTAAATAAATAAATAAATAAATAAATACATAAAATTGGTCGTGTCTATATTTCCCTGCATAATAAGGATATTCAATGATGAATGTATTTTCTAAATTAATAAAAATTATTTTATTTGCAAAGGCTTTCAGACATCCTAAAAAATGGCACAAAGAAGATATTCTTACTTCATGCAAAGCTTTGCTTCTTGTATTGTACTTAATCCATTTAATACTATAATATAGAAAAATATATCTGAATTCTTGTAATGATACAATGGCCAGTAAAATTTTAACATGTTATACACCAGTAACAAACAACTGAGTTGGATCTCAAACCTCTTAGCTATATAAATAGATATAAACTGTTTAGTCTCTGTTCATAATATCTTGCTGTAGTTGAGGCTTCAAGGAACCCCCAGGGTTTTTCTAAATAACTTTGAAAAATTAATGAACTTATAGAAAGTCATATTTCAACAATTAACAGATAATTTTGGAGCTCATTCCTCTGTGCCCCATGAATAAAATTTTAGGCTAATGAACCTAAATGCACTATCATCAGTGGGTTGAATTTAGCTTCACAAATGGAACAATGGGGAAATCAATCAACTAAACGTCTATTTTCATACTGTTTATAAGAACACAAATGAATGTTTGCATTATCCTCAAATGAAAGGTATTTGTGATGCATTAGCTATACAGTATAGCAGTCATAATCTATATTAAACATCTTTGTGCTTGACATAAGATAGAACACAAGCCTCTAACAAAAATTTATTCATTATTCATGTATTTACAGATTAATTGAAAATATATATAGACCTCAAATGTCTCTTTTGAGAATCAGATCCAATTCAATCTTTTCATTACTTACTGATTTGTTCTCTTTAGTGATTTTAACAATTATTTATATATAAGACAACTATCCACACTCTTCCACAAACATATTAATTAATATAAATACCTTATTTTAAGATCTTTTCTCAAGAAGGATCAATAATTTTTAAACTATCAGGATTAATTACTTGTCAACAAATTAAGTGAGAACTGATTTACTTATTTACGTCTGATTGACAGACATGAATAATATATGCACATTTCTTAGTCATTGTTCTATTGCTGCAAAGAAATACCATGACCATTGCAGCTCTTATAAAGGAAAACATTTAACTGGGAATGGCTTACAGTTCAGAGGTTTAGTCCATTTCTAGCATGGCAGCAAGCAGGCAGACATGGTACTGGAGAGGAGCTCAGAGTTATACATCTGGATTTACCTTGTCAGAAGAGATTGACACTAGGCCTAGCTTGAGCACTTAAACCCCCAAAGCCCACCCCTGTGGCATACTTCCTCCAATAAGCCTACACCTACTTTCCACAAGGTCGTACCTACTAAACCCTTCAAGGTAGTGCTAGTCATTAATATGCAAGCATTCAAACACATTAATTTATGGGGGCCATTTCTATTCAAAGTACCATAACACATATAATGTATTATATATGACCATATAATATCATATATATGATTTGTACATATGCATATATATATATATATATATATATATATATATATGTATGTATATGAAGAAAAGAGATGGACTGATACACACATAGATATTTCAATAGGAAATTTGCTAGGTGATCAACTGCCTAAAAGCAGGAACTTCTTTCTGTAGTGAAAGTCTTTAAGGAGAGGAAAAGGGAATACCCCATGGAGACTGTAACTCATAGGCATAGATTGTCCTCAGGCATTTTTTTTCTTCTTGGGGAATCTGAATCCTTGCTTTGAAGATATTTTAAGTGATTGAATCAAGGCCATGCAGAACATCCAGGATAATCTCGCTTACTTAAAGTAAATTGATTAGGGGTTTTAATTATCCTTACAGCAATACTTAGATTTGGACTGAATAACTAGCCTAGGCAAGCTGACACATCAAAAGAACCATCATAGTAAAGCTTTCAGGAAGGTATTGTTTGGCCACTCAATACTGTCTACTGTTTACAGTATTTTCTTTTATTCTGGCAACAGTGATGCTTAATATAGGGAGAAAATGGTCAAGGAACGAAATACAAAACATTCATGACTACTTATTCCTTCAAGTCAAAAATCATCTCTTGTTACTTTTTCTCATGGCTAATATAGTCAAGAATATTTTACCCTTATTTTATCTGTTGCCTCATAAAAATTGACTAATTTGTAAAAATGTTGCCTTCTTAGATGCATTCTTTTCATGTTTAGCTTGTTTTAGATAGAAATGCCACTTCTGCTAAGGATAGACAGGCAGCAAATAGTTAAAGAACAGAAGTGGGAGGGTAAAACTAGCAAAAAAGGCAATGAAAAGCATGCTGAGGATTTGTAAAGAAATGAAAAACCCAACAGTGGGATTGAACATATGATAAAAAAAAAGTAGTGAGGAAAGAGACTGAACTGTTCAATATTAAATTGGAATATATAGAAAAACAGTCACAGAACAACGATAAAGACAAGGAACTGACTATAACAGAAAATAGTTCTGTAAAAATTAATACAGATTGTCATCTTAGAGAGATTTAGAATCACCAAAGAAAAGGTTGGGGGCACAAACACACACACACACACACACACACACACACACACACACACGAATTTTTGTAGACTAGATTAACTAAAGTGGAAGACATACTTTATATGTAGGTAGTGCCTACCATTTTGTTAATTAGGGTTTTGAATTAATGACAAAGGAGAAAGCAAGTCAAAAGAGCACTTCTTTCTGCTTCTTGATTGAAGACGCAATGGGACTAGCTGCCTCATATTCTTGTTACTATGGCTTTCCCATCATGATGAACTGTTGAAGGTAATCTCTACAAACACCACAGCTAGCAGAGTACCAATCTAGGAGAAGCAAGACAGAAATTTGGTTCAACACAACTTGATAGACAATATTGGCTCTAACTTCAAGAGTCTCACTCTGCTTGGATTGTTTTAGGCATATTTAAGCACAGTTTTTTTTTTTTTTTTTTTTTTAAAGATGTGTCCTGGTGATAATTCACTCCATCCTCTGAGTACAGCAAAGCTTAAGACATGATTACATGAAACTCATGTGAAGTACAAGTGACATCTTCCATAAAGGTAGGGTCTACAGATTAACTAAGGAAACAGGCTCAAGGTAAATAATGCTCATGATTAGGATCTAAGGGTAGGATACTGCTATAGATAGACTGATATAAACAGGCTCAAGATAAGGGTCTAGGGTGTGCCCTGGCCATGCAGATAGTATAGAAGACTCCAGGCTATTAAGCATCTCTGATCCCAGTCTTCTGGGTGGAAAAGGGGTTATATATTTCTCCCTTTGAAGAGACAACATTGATGTTTAATATTCCTGGTTCTCTTGGTCTATCATCAACAAGACAATATCCTGGTCTATTTATAACAAGACAATATCTGTGACCTCTATAAACTATCTTCACAAACTATGAACCAAAATCAAATCTTTCTTTTTAAAGTTGCTTAGGTCAGTAATTTGATCGTAGTACTGAAAATAGAATACACCATGGATTTAAAAATATACATAAGGAAAAACAATGTGCCTGTACTTAAGGCTCAGGGACTATCATAGAATGTGAGGCAGAAAGATTGTTAAGAGCCAGGGATCAGAAAATCTGCTGTGAGATTTTGTCTTCTAGAAATGATAGGGAAGCTTCACCTATGATATCTCAATAATAATGCTGTCTAAACAAGACCTGAAAAAGTACAATACCAATAGACATACTAACATGCAAAAGACAATACTCACTTGGCTCCCCTAGTAAATAAAGAACTGTAGGCAACTATTGATTGCCAAGATTTTGAGCAATAGTCTTGTCCAGGAATGAGCTTCCTAATTTGTTACCAAAACCAAGTGGTCAGCCTTAAAACTACATGCATTGAAGTAACACTAAACAGACTAAGCAGGTTGTATTTATATATTTAGGAGTGTGTGTGTGTGTGTGTGTGTGTGTGTGTATGTGTGTGTATAGCATAAATATGTATATATGCTACATATACACACAAACTGTATGTTTAGTATTATATTTAGTTTATTTAATAATATAAACCATTATATACATGTATATAATAATTACTTCTATCTCTATCTATCTAATAGATAGGCAGGTAGATAAGTGGGTGGGTGGGTGGATGAATAAATGGATGGATGGATGGATGGAGAGAGAGACAGAGACTGAGACTGAGACTGTGTGTGTATGTGTGTGTGTGTATTGGAGGTATACCTTACCAAGTGATAATGGTCCCTAAAGAGCAATAGAATATCTAATTTCTGTGTCAAGCAAAAGAAAACTCACACTGAGATTTTGTTTGGGGGGTGTACTTGAAGAAACTTTAAATAATAAAAAAGAAAAACATAATAAATGCAATATTACCTGAGTATAAAAGAATGTGCATGAGCCTAAAAGAAATTTATCATCTTCCAAGGGTCAGTTGATTTCTGTAATCAGATAACTTTTCAATTATTTTGAAACTGGCAAAGCAAAAACAACAATAATAGGATGAATATAAAAATATTCTGAATGAAAGGCAACAAAATAGGTTATATTGAAAGAAATAAAATTAGATATATCTCTTTGTATTTATATTATTAAATTTAGAAAAAATACATATAAGAGAAAGTATTAGACTCTGTCCTAAATATTTTACAAATCAAATTTTACAATAATTTTATTGCATTTTCTATGAATTCATGTAAACCAACACTTTTTATATTTAATATTATTGACATTTTTTGTTTATTTTTGAAAATGTAAATCTTCCTATTATTTTCTGCCTCTGAATCCTCCTATTTAACCCTCCCTTCTCTCCTTCAAATCTATAACTTCTTTTCATTAATTCTTACTGCATGCATACATATTCATATATATAATATATATTTTCATAAAATATACATATTTATCATATATGTATATGTATAAATAGAAATATATATATTCTAAACACAATGTATCCAGTCTATATTTTTAGTATTGATCACTTCGTACGGAATAACCTAGTGGTATGTTTTGCCTAGGAAGGATCTTCTTTCCTGGTTTCTGCTTTGCTTAATTGCCTGTGTACCTATAATTTTGTTTTGTTTTGGTGTGAGTGTGTCTGTGTGTGTGTGTGTGTGTGTGTGTGTTTGTCTGTGTGTGTATTTGTGTGTGTGTGTTTGTGTGCATGTGTATGTAAAGTTGAGGTCTAATTGACTTTTCTTTCCACTGAAGCATATTTGTGGCCATCATCTTTGTTGAACTCATGTTGGGTGACCATGTTAGTAAGACCTTACCTGTATTGTTTCAGATTTTACAGGAGATATAGTATTATAGCAAACTTCCTGATATCCTGGCTCTTTCAGTCCTCTTTTTTTTTTCTTCTACCTCAATGTTCCCCGTGCCTTAGATACAGAAGAATTCTGGAGATGTATTCCCTGAGTCTTGGATCCATAATTCTATATTTTAATTGGTTGTGGTTTTCCATAGTAGTCTCTGTCTGAAAAAGAGAAGTTTCATTGATGAAGGGTGAAGACAACACTTTTTCTGGGTGTAAGGACAAATGTTTATAGATTGTTATGGTTTTTATATGCTCAGCCCAGGGAGAGGCACTATTAGAAGGTGTGGCCCTGTTAGAATAGGTGTGGCTTTGTTGGAGTAGGTGTGTCACTGTGGGTGAGGGCTTTAAGACCTTTTTCCTAGCTGCCTGGAAGTGAGTATTCTGCTAGCATCCTTCAAATGTAGATGTAGAACTCTCAGCTCTACCTGTACCATGCTTGCCAAGATACTGCTATGTTCCTACCTTGATGATAATGGACTGAACCTCTGAAACTGTAAGCCAGCCCCAATTAAATATTGTCCTTTATAAGACCTACCTTGGTTATTGTGTCTGTTCACAACATTAAAATCCTAACTAAGACATAGATTGTTGATAGAGATTATGTTGGTTTAGTAAATTTGTGGTGGTAAACTTTTCCAATATCCAGGATTATACTAGCTTTGAGTAGCTAGCTAGGTTTTCAATACCAAGCATGGTATCCCTTTTGTTGAGATGGCCTGAAGTCTAATTAAAGACCTATTGGTTACCCTCAGGGTATGTGTGCCACTACTGCCCCCTTGGGGTTATCATACCATGCCAATCATGAATGTGGTTCAAAGATTTCGCAGCTGTGTCAGATTGTTAATTTCCTCCATCCATTTGAAACTTGTGTGGCACCTTCTGAAAGCTAGTCCTTAGGGAAGTGGCATTCAGGTTGATTTCAGCTCAGAGGTCTCTGGTCCCTGTTTCTGAAATGCATGGCATCTTCTGCAATAGAGATTTACTTTCCTTTTCTGGGAAGTAGGTATCCAAGGGCAACAACAATAGGCTGTATGATTTGTGACATTCTTAGACAGTCCAGTTTTACAATTCAAAAAAGTACTATGTCTTGTATTGGGGTCATTATTAGATATTCTTTGTTCTTGGGAGACTCATCATTAGCCTAATTGATAAAGTTCAATAAAACTATACATGCATTTTTATACACTAAATTATGTGCATTGTGGCTACATATTCAGGTATATAGTGAATGGTATGATTCCTTGTGTCTTTTGCAGATACACATGTTGTTATTTTATTTTCCTTTAACATTCTTCTGTATTAATCTACACATTTCATAAGGAGCCTCCCTTTTCCTATTTCCTATGTATCAGATAACTTAAATTCTTCCATTTCACTTTACCCTCTTCCCACATTCTTCTGACTTTATCTCCATCTCTGTACCTAAAGTACTCCTTTGCCTCTTTCCCTAATCAGATACCCAGTATTTTGCTATGGCATTTTCTTTTGTTCTTCAACCTCTCATATCCGGGAAATTGTCCCGTTCTATTTTCCTGGTTTCTATAGTAGAATACATATGACAGAGTATGTATTCACATCCGAAGATTTGGGTCTAGGAGCTTCCTGTAAGACAGAATATTTAACATTTGTTTTTCTGGGTCTAGGTTACCTTACTCAATATGATATTTTCTAGTTCCATCCATCTACCAGCAAAGATCATGATGTCATTTTTGTTTACTACAAAATAATACTACATTGTATAGACAGACCATATTTTCATTATCTGTTCAACAATTTTAGGGCACTTATGTTGTTTCTATTTCCTAGATATTATGACTAAATTAGCAACGAACATGACTTAGCAGTGTGAGCAGTATGATGTTTTGGACTTTTTACATATGCCAAGGAGTCGGAGGGCTGGCTGGCTCATACAGTAAATTTACTTGTAGCTTTTCGAGACTTCTCTGTAATGATTTCCATAAGGGTTGCACCAGTTTACAATCACACCAACAGAGAAAGAAGCTCCCCTTTCCCTTGAGTATGCTCCAGCACTTACTCTTGCTCCTTTTATTGATCTTTGCCATTCTGATTGGGATAAGATGAAATCTCAGTTATTTTGGTTTCCAGTTTTCTAATTTCCAGAGAAGATGAACATTTTTGGTTGTGATATTTCTCATAGTTTTTTTTTCTTCCTTTGAGAACTCTTTATTCAAGTTCCAGTTCCATACTTTGAACAGGTCAGTTTTGTTTTGTTTCATTTTTGTTTTTGACACTTTGCTTTTTGATTCTTTGTCTATTCTAGATGTTTAATCTCTGGCAGATGTACAAATGGCCAAGATTTCTCTCATCCTGTGAGCTTAGTCTGTACACAGTTGATTTATTTCTTTAGCTGTACAGAAGTGTTTAGTTTTAGGAAATCCTATTGACTCTTAAGCCTTAGATAAAATGAACCCTATTCAGGAAGTTCTTTCCTATACTTGTATCATGTAGAGTCCTGCTTATGTTTCAGTGTTTTAAGTTTATATATATATAT
This sequence comes from Arvicanthis niloticus, assembly GCF_011762505.2. Lineage (NCBI taxonomy): Eukaryota > Metazoa > Chordata > Mammalia > Rodentia > Muridae > Arvicanthis > Arvicanthis niloticus. The sequence goes on along the minus strand of NC_047665.1, from coordinate 59,328,549 downwards.
ATATATATATATATATATATATATATATATATATATATATGATCCATTTGGAGTTAGGTTTTGATTTATTGAAAGGTGACACAGCTGTACTTTTATTATTCTGTATGAGAACAACCAGCTTTTCCAACACTATCTGTTGTTGATTCTTTCTCTTCTCTAGCATGTCTTGATGTCTTTGTAAAATTTTAAGTGTGTGAAGTTACAGGTGCCCAGGTTTGGGTCTTTGATTTTGTTCCATTTGTCTACAGGTCTGTTTTCTGCACCAATACCATATGTTTATATTACTATAGCTCTGTAATATATCATAAGATCTGGAATTATTATCCCTCCAACATTGTCCTTATTGCTCAGTATTGTCTTGGCTATCCAAAGTCTTTTGTGTTTATATACAAATTTTAGGATTACTTCTTTTATTTCTGCAAAGAATGATGCAGAGTTTTTGATTAGGATCATATTTAATCTGTAAATAGCTTTTAGTAGGATGCTCCTTTTTACAATGTTGATTCTAACAAACTATGAGCATAAGTGTGCTTGTGTTTTCTATTGCCTTTGCAATGTCTTTCACCAGAGGTTTAGAATTTTGATAATAGAAGTCTTTCATTTCTTTGGCTAGGTTTATTCCTAAGATGCTTTGTTTTTTGAAGCTATTATAGATGGGAATATATTCATGATTTTTTTTCTCTGTGTGTTTATTGTCGGCATATACAAAAGCTATTGATTTATTTTAGTTGATTCTATGCCTTGTCATTACCAAAACTGTATGTAATTTCCAGAAATTTTCTGGTAGAATTTTTAGGTTATGTATAATATCATATCATCTGTAAATGCATATAGTTTGACTCCCTCTTTTCTTATGTTTTTATTTTTTTTCTTTCTCTTGCCTTATTGCTCCAACCATGTTAAAAAGTAATGGCATATTAGTGTCTCTCTCTTGTTCCTTTATTTCAAATGTATTATTTCATGTAAATTATTATTTTAAATGTAAGCTTCTCTCTATTTCAGATGTTGTTGGGTATGGATTTCTTGTATGTTTTTATTGTATTGAGGTAATTCCATCTAGCCTTTTATTCTCTAAAAATTTTTTCAGGAAGACATGTTAGATTTTTGTCAAAGGCTTTTTCTCGATCTATTATAATAATCTATGGCATTTATAGCAGATAGTTTTGCTGAGTATGTTATTTTAGGTTGGCTGTGATAGTCCTTAAGGTCCTAGAATGCATTGCCCCAGGATCTTCTACTTTTCCAAGTTTCTGTTGAAAAAACAGCTGTTATCCTGATGGATTTTCTTTATATGTGGTTTGCATTTTTTCTTTTGTAGCTTTTTATACACTTTCTTTGTTATGAGTACTTGGCGTTCTAACTATGATATGCCAGTGAATTTTCTTTTCTACTCTTGTGAATTTGGTGTTACATATGCTTTTTGTATTTGCTTTCTTGTGTCTTTCCTTCATTTGGGGGAGTTATATTCTATGTCATTGACCATATCTCCCTCATCTGCTGTAGTCATCTCTGCCTATAATTACAAAGGTTTAGAGTCTCCAATTTTTATCTTTGAGGCTAGATATTCTATCTTCTGCTTTTGGTTTTCTAGTTTGTTGTTGTAATTTTCAATTCCATATCCATTTCTGTTTGAGTTTTTCAGTCTTTGATTGTATTGACTCTTTGTATTGATTCTTTCAACCATTTAGATTGGTCTTAGGTTTGTGTTTTCTTGGGTGTCATCTAAATCTTGTTAGCAAGCATTTCTACATGATGGGTAGGTTCTGGAGAGAAGATACTTACTTGATCTTTTATATTTTGGTGTTCCTGTGCCTGGACATGTACTTCTGAGTTTGTTGTAGTTAGAGCAAATTGGTAGAGAAAAGAAGATGTGGGGTGGAATAGGTGTAAAGATTGGAAATGGCTTGGGTAGAATGAATTTAGTGGTTAGAGCAGAATGGGGTGGTATACAGGATGTGTTTTCTGCTACAAGCCAGAAGTGTGAAGGAAGAAAGTGGAAAGGCTAGATATGAAGCAGAAAAGTCTTATTTGATGAACAGATAAGGAGGATACTCTCCCAAATCTAGAACATAGCTCTAGAAAAACATAGAAGGCCAGATTAGGCTGGTGCACTGGTTGTGGTACTTAGGCTAATTCAGAAAGATTGCTGAAAAAGCATTAACACAAAGGTGAGTGGTAATCAAAAGACAATATCCTGGAGGAGAATGTGGGAAATTTGGGTGTGGTGTGGGGTACTGGAAGCAATGCATATGGTTCCTGTATGTTTTGTGAATGGGTGCAAGTAATACTATTGACATTAAGAAAAATAGTTCAGTATATCTAATGAACTATTTCTTTCAAACCACTGTAGGTGCAAAATTTCATTTATGAAACCACATACACTCACATGGACTCTCTCTCTCTGTCTCTCTCTCTGTCTCTCTCCCTGTCTCTTTCTCTCTGTCACACACACACACACACACACACACACACACACACACACACTCAAACATAGATATCAAAAAATAAGTCAGTGAAATGATGCCCTAATGATATTGTGCTATACTCATAGATTGGTGCCTATACCAATTGTCATCAAAGAGGCTACATCCAGCAACTGGTGAAAACAGATGCAAAGACCTACAGCTAAACATTAGGTAGAGCTCAGGGAATCTTGAAGAAGAGGGGGAGGAAGGATTGTAGGAGCCAGAGGGGTCAAGGACACTATAAAAATGTAAATGCAAAGAATCAACTAACCTGGACACATAGGGACTAACAGAGACTTATCCAACAGCCAAGAAGCCTGCATTGGATTGACATAGGCCCTCTATATATATGTTATAGTTGTGTTAGCTCGGTCTTCTGATGGGACTACTAAAAGTGTGGTTGGGGGCTGTCTCTGTCTCTTTTGCCTGCTTTCGGGGCTCTTTTTCTCCCAATGGCTCACCTCTTCCAGTTATAATATGAAGGGAGATGCTTAGTCTTGTAACCTGATATGCCATGTTTGGTTGATATCCCTGGGAGGCCTGTAATTTTCTAAGGAAAATAAAGAAGCAATGGATTGTTATGAAGGGAAGTGGGAGGAGACTGGGAGGAGAGGAAAACTGTATTTGGGGTGTAAACAACAACAATAATAATAATAAACAAGGAGGAGGAAGAAGAGGAAGAGAAACAGGAGTCATTTTTTCTTTCTCTCTGTATGTATTAAGTATATCTTTATTTATTTTTGTCTTTCTCTCTGTGTATATGTTTGCACATGTACTTATACCACTCATGACATGGCCTATTTGTGGAATTTAAAAAAATAACTTTTAGGAGTTGGATTATTCTTTCCACTATGCATGATTTGGGATTCCAACTTAGGTTCTCAAGTTTGGTAATAAGTATCTTTACCCGATGAGCTACATCATTAGGCCACAAATGAATTAAAATCTCAAAATCAAGAAACTTATCAAAGTGTGTACTAGCTTCAGCCTAGAGAAAAAGAAGGATTAAAATCTGGTGACATATTGGTTAGCAAGTCTGAAAAAGTCTCTGTTATGACAGTATCATGACAAAGACAGTCTTTATGTGAGTTTACTCTTATTCTCTCTCTCTCTCTCTCTCTCTCTCTCTCTCTCTATATATATATATATATATATATATATATATATATATATATATATTCTCTCTTGGAGAGTAGGAATACTAATATTGGTAGAAAGTAACTCTATGAAGAAATGGATTTTCTTACATTTTTGCTTGGAGTGGTACCATGACCATCAAAATGGGTAGTGACCATCAAAAAGAACTCAGACACCTCACCAGCATGTACAGGGTTTCTATTCTTGATGTAATCCAAATTTGTGGTACAAGACCCTGGAAAGAGACAATCCATGTCAGATGATGATACAATTTTTAGTGTAGATTTCACATTGTTGTCCAGGGCATAGAATAGTAGATAAAAGCAGCATTGAGTAATATCCTTGAACACTAGGGCCAGATATTTCTGTATTCTAGTGAAGTTATGGCTTAGCCAGATAAGAGTAAAAAGATACCACAGAGTATCATGGTATCCTTTAAAATCTTGAACATGGTTATAATGTGGGAATAATGACTGCCTTATTCAACCCACATTACTTTAAAAATAAGATGACAATTGCCTTTAAAAAACATCCACCCATTATGTCTCACAATTTGAAGCCTGGAAATCCAAGAGCAAGTTTTCCAGAAGACCTAGTGTTTGAGGAGGTCCCACTATAGACACAGTCATTTCCTAAGTCTTACCTGGTTTGGGAAGGGTAGGGTTAAAAGAGGAGCAGGTATTTGGAAAAAGGGTAGGAGAGAGAGAAAAGAGGAATAGAAAAACTGCAAAAGGAATGGAGAAACCTTTCTCTTCTGAATGCTCTTTAGACTCAAGGTTACTTATTTCTCAAAAGGCTCAACTCTACCTATAATTCTATTGGGGATTAGGATCTCAACATAGATGAGTTTTGGGTGACAAAATATGTAGATCACAACAAAGTCCATATGAGAAAATAAGCATTATATATCAGCCTTAAGAACCCAAACAAAATTGGACTTTTCATGAAAATAGATATAAATAAAGGTTCATAGGTTTGAAAAATTCAGTAGAAATTTAGTAAGTAAAAAGAATATGTTGGACATGATGGTACCTGCCTGTCACATTTATGCTTTGGAGGCTGAGACATAAGGACTGCCTAAAGTTTGAAGTTATACTGGGATTGATATTAAGTTCTAAGCCAGGTTGGAATTAGTAGTAAAACCCTGATCTCAGCACACACATACAAACACACACACACACACACACACACACACACACACGTAAGTATACATGTGAACACCTGCACACACTCATGCATGCACATACGTGCACACACATATACACATATGCACAAATACATGCATGCACAAAAAATACATGCAGTCAAGCACACATGTGCACACCCATAAACATACTTGCATATATGCATGCATGCACATACACACACCTTTACACATACACACATATTCACACATACATACAATTACACACATACACATGTGTGCACATACACACACACACACACACACACACACACATACACACACACATGCACATAAACCAATATCAATAGAAAACTAGTCAGTGTCCTTTAATGGAAGGCAACATAGCTCATGTTTTTCATTTTTCATATATAGTGCCTGGGAGAAGAAATCTTAGAACAGAAAGAGAAAAAGAAGAAGGGGTGGGAGTGATTCTATAATAAAGAGAGAAAACAAACACAAAAACATGAAAAAAGGCAATATAAATATACCCTCAGCATTTTTTTAGGAGGTTTTTAATGCAGCTATTTCCAATATGTTCAAAGACTTGAAAGACAGAATGCAATGAACAAACACATTGAGAAGTACAAAAAAGATAAGCAAGTAATTAAAAAGGTAACATGGGAAGTCAATGATTTTTAAGCATTAACCAAGCAGACCTAACAGTCGATTAGGGCTTTATGACAAAGTGGTTATATGAACTTGTTGATAAGCAGATAATGCAAAAGAAAAACAGAGGAGAAAATAACAGAATAAATCATGCCTCCCTGCTCTGTCTGTTGATTGTCACAGCCTTTAATGTGAAAAATGGAACTACAGAAGGATAAACCAAAAACAGGGAAATAATTATTTAAATCCACAAGGCCCAGAGTTTCTCCACATTTGATGGAAAATAAAGCATACAGATTTCAGAATCTCTGCAACTACTGAGAAACTTACATAGAAGAAAAATTAGAGGGGCCACTCGGAGGGCAGGACAGGACAGGATGACATCATGAAGAGAAAAAGAATGCCAGAAAACAGAACAAGGCTCAGTTGCTAAGAGGAAAAATGTTAAATCTATAATTTTATATCCAGCAAATATTCAAATAAAACTGTAAAATTGATGTTCAATGAATAACACTAGAAATCTTTTTTTTTTCTTAGCTACACTCTCTTAAGGGAAAACCTTAGTATGAAAAAGAGAACACTCTAAATGCCAAATATTTGTGCAGATAGAAAAACTATTTTTCTAACTACAATACTATAATGTTAGATAAGTATAACAAAACATTGTATCATGGGACTATTACATGCACAGAAGTAAAATATATGAAAAAAAAATCACACACAATTGGGAACAAGTGAAATTATACCATTGTATGCTTTAGGCAAAGTGGTACAATGTTCATTCCAATTGGATAATAGTAATATAAAGATTAAAATTGGATAATTTAATACTTAACCATGAAGAAGAAAGTCAATAACAAACAGAGGAAACAGAAAAACGAATACTTTAAGAAACCCTTATTGACTCACTCCCCTTAAGGAAAATGTATGACTTCTTTAATAATTAATCAATGACAAAAACTGACACAAAACAGAAAGCACAGATGAGGGTAATGAACTAAATTAAATCAATGATTATCATCAATTTCTCTGAATGCAGGAGATTTCTAAACATTATAAAATAAGTCTCAAGTAACCATTTAGTCATCTCATCCACCACCTCTCTTCACTAATCACAAATATTGAGGTGAAACAGGTATTGATTTAGGTACAGATCCTCATTTAAAATGGGAAAGGTTGTAGAGATAGCTAATCCCAGCCAATAAAGGCTAGGCTCATAACCAAAAATGTAAAATGGGAAAGATAAAACAACAACAACAACATCTTTGGTTCCTTTCAGCTATGGCACTGTAGGCTAAGGTGCCCACAAGGAGGTCAGCAGAAGAACATTAACAGCTTGAAAGGGGCAGAGGCAGCAACAGCGGTACCTGGACAGCGGGAGATCTAAGATTCATTGGGGCAGATGTGATAATGAGGAGAGGTGATGGAGACAAGTGCTGTGAAGAGCTAGAGATGCTAACTTTGGGGTTCTGGTCACTGGAAAAGAGTAAGGGAGCTCCCAAGACATCACAGCCCAGAGCCCCAATATCTCTTGCTGTTTCACTAGGTGCTATAAAGATTAGAATAGTGATACCTCATGCAAGAGCAGATGATCCTCGCATGCTAGGCTAGAGGTTTTTACCTCTCAGGTAGGTACAAGTGTAGTAGATATTGCTTGTTGCTGCTTGGTCCTATCTGCTGCTGGCACTTACTACTGTTGTGGATTTCAATAACATGTACAAATTGACCCCTGTGTCCTTTTGCACATTCCTGGGTTTCTTAGAGAGAATAACCTTGTTGTTTTAGAAAAAGAATCACCTTACAATGCCCATGCCTCATGAGGAATTAGAAAAAAATAAAAGATTGCCACCTATTATTATTAGCTCTGAACAATAAGGTTGGTTTGCTCTACTTGGGTGCTGCTGCTCCTGGGCCCTCCTTGGAGAGAGCCGGAAACACACTGGAAATATACACACAAAACAAAATGAAAACATCACTTAAAGCATCCTTATGTATTTTCTATATACTGATGTACACAGAGTCCACACCCAATCTTATTTCCTAATTCAGCTCTTTTGCATGTTGTCCCTTCAAAGATGACTCTCAGGATTGGTGTTTGTTTATTTCTTTTTCTTGCCCATATTGATGTCTTTTGCCACTGCTAATCTTGTTCTGATCAACTCCCTCATCCTATTTTTCTCTGTTCCTACATTCTGGCTTCCTGCCAATGCATAGGCCTCACACTCTGTCTGTGATTTTATTAATTCATGCCCAGGTTTAGGCACCCATAGCTATCCTTTTTAGGCACCCATAGCTGTCCTTTTTACATACTCTCACATTACTTATTTCTCCACAATAGATTTAGAATGAAATGTCAAGAAACAAACATGGACAAAATTGGTGTCAAAGCAGAGGCAAGGGGAAGGGAAAGAGCTAGTAATAATTTTAAGGGTAGGCTATGATATATTGAATTTGAATTTCTGAGAGATGTGCGTGGGAACTAGTTGAGAAAGGTGTAAGTCTATTGGGGTCAAGAATGAGAATTTGCATTTTGCCATGCTTCCTATCATACAGATCTAGGTCTAAGATATGACAGTGACAGAAATATTAGAAAAGAGGAGAGGAAAACTCCACTCTATTTTTAGAATGGAGGATATTAATAATTAAATAGTCTACAGGTGGGAGAAATGAAGGGGGTCAGTGCTTACACTAAATTTTGCCTTCATTTTAGGAATCAGTAGAAGACAACATTTTACATTTTGGTAATGTATACTTTCTGTTTCACACTCCAAATGCACAGAAGATCTAGTTTCCAGTCATGCTCACAGTACTCTTTTAGGTGAATGCTTTTATAATACTCCACCATCTTAAGGTCCTTTTAAATTTCAGTATAGCCTTTAAATTTCTTCTGAAAGGATTCTGATTAGTAAATATTCTCAGGGTGTCCAGTTTTCCCAAATGACATAAGCCTATATAACTATCAAAATATTCCATTTTGTTTCCAGATACTTTATTCTTTTCCATATATTTTCATTACTAAATAATAAAATATATAGTATAGCAACCTTGACAAAGTGCATGGATTTCTAACTGCATAAAACAGTTATGACCAGGTGGTCACAATAGTAATAGAAGTTAGGGAAAGTAACACCACCAACATTATTTAAATTGTAGCAACTTTAGCAGCCATAAACTTAACTGTTATTCAACTATTAAACTAAAAATTTCTTTATGATAAAATGGATTTTGTTCAATTAAAAAAAATAGCTGAGGAGATTAAGACCCTGAAAGGCAGCCTGGTTGAGCAAGGTTTGAAACCCTGGTGACCCAGCAGGTGACCCTGCAGGGTCCCATGCAAGGGATGGTAGGCTTTGCCAAGCTCCCAGAAAACAACAAAAATAGTGTCCAGCATATTGTTTTAGAAAGTGTGAGGCCAGCAAAGGGGCATTGCTTGATTTCTGGAAGTTGATGTCTACAACTCAAATTTCTTTTTCATTTCTTGTCTCTGTTTCAACATCCATAACTTATTATCAATAGAGGTATATCCCAAGGTACTCAGTCATTGAAAACCCTTCATCACTAGAATAAATAAGACACAAAATGCCATCTACAGGAATGATACCTTGAAGATTAATCAATCAATGTATTTTGGACAGAAAGTCTATAGGTAGACCAGAAATATTAGCTAAAAGAAAGTGTTGGAGTGATGTTTTTGTACATTGTGTGAAGATGTGCCTCTGTCATTCTTTGCCTGCCTAAGGAACCTTCTAACTGGTTAAAATAAAAAGCCTATGGCATACAGCAGAAGGCAGGATAGTAAAGTGTGTTATCCAGTAGAGAGAGAAACTCTGGGAAAAAGTCAGAGGCAGGGTATTTACCATGGGACACAGAAAACGTGGGACATATGAAACTGGGAGAGGTAACCAGCCATGTGGAGAACTTAGATTATTATAAATGGGATAATTGAGTTACAAGCTAGTTGAGAACAAGCCTAGATTAAGGCCTCAACATTAATTAATAAAAATAAGCCTCCATATCATGATTCAGGAATTGGGGTGGAGATAGAAAAAACCATACATTTACAAAATGGAGCATTTGAAAGTTGTTGGTCTTTAATTGACAAGAGGAACAAGTAGACAATATTCAAACCAAGTTCCTCATCCCTTGGTCATTTTTCCCTCACTTAATTTTGATTTCAAGTCCCATTTAAGGATTTACTCTGTGAGTTACCCACCATTTTCTATCTGAAGATATTTGGCATCAGTTCTGCTCTTGTCACAAAGGTAAAAGAAGAATTCAAATCATTTTAAGTAGAATAGAATCTGCATGATGGTCAACTCTCAGGATGATGTTTAATCATTAATGGAACTTTCTTTTCTTTTTTCTTTTGTTTTTTTTTTTTTTTTCTTTTTGTTTTTCGAGACAGGGTTTCTCTGTGTAGTTCTGGCTGTCCTGGAACTCACTCTGTAGACCAGGGTGGCCTTGAACTCAGAAATCTGCCTGCCTCTGCCTCCCGAGTGCTGGGATTAAAGGCGTGCGCCACCACTGCCCAGCTAATGGAACTTTCTATGGCTCTGCCCTCTCTAAAGAGTTAGATGTAAACTGAAACAGAACAAATGACTATTAAAGCCTGTTATGTTAAAGGAAGACGTAATAACATAGAAATTACAAGATTGGGAATATTAGCCACACTCAACCTGTACTTCCCAGAGTCTTAGAAATTTCTGTTAGGATATAGAGAAAAAAAAGAGAAACAATTAGTAGATAAGTAAATAGGAAAGAATTTAAAACCTCTTTTTGTTTGTGTTGTATGTAAATGTTTAGGTGCATATATGGGGATAGTGTGTGTACCTTCATGTGTAGATCAGAAGTCAACCTTGAGTATTGTTTCTTAGGTACTGCCATTCACCCATCTATTTGGAGACAGAGTCTTACATTGGTCTGGCCTTTGCCTTATAGCCTAGGCTTGTTGACCAATAAACCCAAGATATCTGCCTCTTCAGAATGAGGGTATCTAACTGCATCGTATAGTCTATAATACAACTTACCAGAAAGTCACAAGTTTCAACTGTATACCTTTACTATGTGGTTTCTAGACATCGGATTCAGGGTTTCATGCTTGAACAGTAGTTACTTTATAGATTGAGCTATTTCTCCAGATCCCAGGGTTTGCCAGTATTTTAATTCATCTTCTTTTTTAACCTATAATGATATGCCTTTACAACCCCTTGTAGGCTTAATTTTATGTTGAAGATTCTATTTACTTTTGTTTCTGAACATTAGACTTTATTTCATTATCTTAAGGTTTCTAGGAGGTACCACATGTCAAGCTTTTGCACATGAAATGTACTTAGAAATGATACACAGTGCCTCAATACATACCTCTAAAGCCCTTTGGACTGATACTATTAACATGTCACACTTCACACATTCTGATTCCAGGTTACTCTTGTGACCTCCCTTAAAATGTACCTGGGTTACATTCTCCAGTGGGCCTTTTATCTAATATCTTGCATATATTTCAGAAAGCTAACCAAATATTCTCTTCTCAGGGTTCATTATTCTTCTCCAACCAGATGAAATATTGAAATATCTCAGTGTGTAAAACTAAAATTTGATCTCCTGTATGATTTTTTTTCTTGAAAATATTTACATTTAGGTTGTGTCTGTATGTGTGGGGGGCTGTAAATCACAGAATAATTTTGTGGGAGTTGCTTTTCTCCTTCTACTATCTTGCTCCATGAGACTAAACTCATGTTTACAGTTTTGGTTTAAGTGCTTTTAACCCCTGAGCCATCTCACAGACACCTCACATTCTCATGAACATACATTATTCATTCTGTGTTTCTTGCTGAGTTGCTACACAACAAGTTTTAAAATACAAATTTTTGTTGATTTTGTAACATATTTGTACCTAATTTTTTTTAAAACAGTAGTTCTATGGTATTGGCCATATTATATAAATTTATGGTACTTGGGTTACTGTAAAATTTTGTTTGTGCTTATATAATTTATCAACCTATTTTATTAAATTTCTTCTTAGAATAAAAATTATGAATCAGGACTTAGCTGAATGTGGTATTTGAAGACAGAAATAGAAATATAAAACTAATATATCTCAGAAGAATACCACCATAAACTTATTAGGGAATTTGGAGCCAGCCACAGAGACAATATAATATTAGGTTTGAAGGTTTACATTCCTTCCAAATATATAAGTTGGATTTCTGATGCCCAGATTGATAGTCTAAGAAATTGATTTGTGGTGTACTAATTCACTGGGGGACAACTGATGACCTGTCCCCAGCCCCTAAAATTGAAACTTGTGTGTGTGGGTACATATATACAGTGAGTACACATACATGTGAGTCTGTGTGGCTATGCGAATTTGGAGTCATCATTGGATTGAAACGCTTTCTCCATTTGGCACCATCAGACTAGCTCAGTTATTAGAACTTCTCTTGTAGGCTGTTCTGACCACCCAGATTGCTCCAGGAATTTCCTCATTTATACCTCCATAATACTAGGATTATTGGCAACTGTCAAACCTGCCTAGGTTTTATGTGGGCCCTGGGGCTCTCAGCTACAGTCTTAATGCATTTATGGCCAGTGTTTTGCTCACTGAACCAGTCCCACATATTCTAAATGAAAGAAACTCTCTCTCTCTCTCTCTCTCTCTCTCTCTCTATATATATATATATATATATATATAGTTTTTGACAACTCCTTTTTGGGTAATTTTAGGTAATTTCTTGTTGCTGTCCTTGGGTTATTCTTCTAAAGAAGTTTAGCTGTCATTGAGGACCTGATCTCTCACAGGCAAAGCCTCAATACAGATACGTGTACATTTTTTACCCAGCTCATGTGAGCATTTCCTTATTTAGCATCTATTATTCAGTAAATTATCTTGGTAATTTCACTTGATTTTTTTCTCCTGGATAATTTTTCCCCTTGATTAATCCATTCTATTTCTCTACTAACTTCATCTGAGGAAACATATTGCTTTCTAATTGACCCCTCAACTTGAAAAGAAAATACATTTAAATGTATTGACTGTTTTGACTTTTCATAAAAGTCTCTCATGATTAACATGATAGGCTGGTGACCCTGCATCTTCACCCCACATTCAGATGGAAGTCAAGTGTAAGACCAGAAAGCATCTGCTGGGAGGGTATAGGCATGGTGCATGTTGCTGACCACATGGATGCGGCTCACTTTTCTTTTTATATCAGCTATTTACAACTTGGAATGCAAATGCATACAACAACTAATACATTCTTTTAGATGTGCATTTTAAAAAATGACAAGAATGAAAAACTGTATGTGTGTGAAGAGAATTCCAAGTATCAAAGAGAAGAAATACAAAGTAGGCAAAGAATTATCTTGGAAATCTGGCCATTCAATATCAGAAAAAGAGATTACTTTAGCCAGGAAATCAGGTAGGCTAACTGCATATCTTTACCTGTTTTCTGTCTCAGCTCCTCCACATTTAATTTCCCAGTCTCCTCCCTAGAACTACATCTTAGGTTACCTTCTTTCCTTGCCCTGTCTCCAGTGTATCACACAGATCTTCTCCTACCTTTCTCCTACCCACAGGTCACCCTGACCAGGTAAGCAAGTATGCTAACTGTGGATTTTTGCCTATAGTTCCTTTCCTCCAAATTAAACCTCCCAGTTTTATCCGTAACTCTTCAGAAGAACAGAGGCTGTATCCTGCCTACTTGCCCTGTACTCATCTCTAGTGGAACACAGACCTTCTCCTCCTAACTTCCCTTCCTTAGCTCACTGCTTTAGCCCAGCCTCCAACTCCAGCAGGTCATTCTCTGTAAATCCACAGGCCACTTCTGCCGGGGAAGTAGGTAGTCTAACTGAAGATCTTTGCCTTTAGCTCCATTCCTACAAGTCCTAGCCCCTAGTTTCATCCCCAGCTCAGTAGCAGACCTCCTGCTATGGCCTCTCCTGCATCCATTAGCCAGGATCAAAACAGATTCTGGTATAACAGTTGCTTTCCTCCCTCCTGTTAACCCCTTCAGCCTCCTCATCCCTAATGTGATAAGGTGAGACAGGGCAGATGTTCCTCCATCTTGTATTCTTGCTGAGATCATGTCAGCCATTTCAGGTTTAACTAGAATTTGAACTATTTTTGATGAAGTATCTTGTGGGAAATTACCCAAATGTATTCTAGGAATCCATGATAATATAGCTACCTTATCTTAGCTTCTGTCATACCCCTTGCTTCTATGAAGCCCACCATCAGCTTCTTATCAAAATGTCAGGCTAGTATTTTTGCCTTCAGAAACCCATGCTTTTCTGGGATGTCCTAAATTATGTCTTGAATTCCTGATTGTCATCCAAGACAGCTAGAATAAAGACATTCAACCAGTTTATAAACTGTGTCTGATGGTTATCTCTGAGGGGTAACCCTAACACTCCCAGCTTCCAGTACCTAGAGACACATTTTACCTGAAACCTTAGTGGCAACATCTATCAGGATCTTGAAAGTATTACCTACTAGGTACCGCACAGCTACCCCACTCTCCTAAGAGCCAGAATGGACAACAAAAACTAAGAAACAAAAACCTACTCAAAAAGAACAGGACCAGAGATTAGCACTTAGAATTATAGTCTTCTAAAACTCTGATGCCTAGATGACAGCATAAAATAATGCAATCAATGACAACAGTACAACTCCACAAAAGCCTAGCAATCCTGCTATAGCAAGCCCTGAGTGTTGCAACATAGCTGAAACAGAAGTTAGAGATATTAAAATAGCCTTTATTAAGGCCCTTAAAGATGAAATGAGTGAATACCTTAAGGAAATCTATGAAGCACAAAGAAACAGTGTAATAAAATGAATATTTTAAGACCTGAAATTGAAAATAGAATTGGGGGGGGGGGGTGTCTCTGCAATCACAACAGCCAGTAGAGTTATTATTGGTGGGAAACAAGAGGCAGTTTAGTTCAACATGACTCAGCAGCTCCTATTGGTTTAAACTTTGAGAGTCTGACCTTAAGTGGTTTAAGCTTTTAAACATTTTTGGCATGTTTAAGCTCAGAATATGATGAAAGTTTCCTGGTGATGAATAAGTCAATACTGTGTGTACAATGAAGCTTAAAATATAACTAATTTGAAACACTTTGCAAAGTATATGTGGCATTTTCCATGGATATAGATTCTATAAATTAATCAAGAAATATAAGCTCATGATAAGAGTAAGGGGCAGAGTCCAGTGTGGTCTTAGCCACACAGATGGCAAAATTGTCACCAGGCTATTAATCACATCTTTTCCCACCCTTATGTGCCCAAAACAGGTTTTTGTTGTTGTTGTTTTTGTTTTTTTTTTTTTTTTTTGGAAGAGGCAGTCCTGTGTGTTTAGCATTTCTGCTTTGCCTTGTGCTTATCCATGAGTACAAAAACAAAAACATCCATGTCTCCTACATAAAATTAATAAAGAAGACTAAAACTCAGGTAAATCTGAAAATGAAAAATATAGAAACTCAAATAGGAACTTTAGAGGTAAGTCTCATCAGCAGAATATAAGAGATGGAAGAGAGACTCTCAGGTATTGAAGACAAGATCGAAGAAATGGATACTTTGGTTAGAGAAAAAAAAAAAAGTCAAGTCAATTTGGGACAAAATAAAAAGGCCAAATTCTAAGAATATTCTAAGAATAATAGATATAGAAGAAGGATAATAAAACATAATCAAAGTCACAGAAAATATTTTCAACAAATTTGTAGAAGAAAATTGTTCTAGCTTAAAGAAGGAGATGTCTATGAAGGTACAAAAAGTAAACACATCACCAACTAGACCAGAAAAGAATGTCCTTTTGGCACATAAAAATTAGAATACTAAATATACAGAACAAAAAAATATTAAAATCTGCAAAAAAAGTCCAAGTAACATATAAAGGCAGAATTATACCTGAGTTTTAAATGGAGACTCTAAAAACCAGAAGGGTCTGAATTGATGTTTTCACAAACTTTAAGAGACCATAGATTCCCTACCAGGCTGATATGTCCAGCAAAACTTTAAATCACAATAGATGGAAAAATTTGACATTCCATAATACAACCAAAGTAAAGAAGTATTTATCTTTAAATTTAGAACTATAGAACATCTTTGAAGAAAAACTCAAACTTAAAATGGGAACTACATACAAAATTATATAATGAATAAATAGTCCCAAACTAGATAATCAAGAGGACATACACACACACATACCACTACCACCACCACAAAAAACAACAATAAAATAATAAGATTTAACAGCATAAGTCTCTGATATTTCTCAACATTTATGGTATCAATTCCTCAATAAAAGGACACAGACTAATAAAATGAATAGGAAAATAGGATCCATCCTGAAGCTGCATCCAAGAAAGATGCCTTAAAAATACAAGATAAACATCACCTCAGAGAAAAAGGATAGAAAAAGATACTCCAAGAACATGGACCTAAGAAGGAAACTGGCATAGCCACCTTAATATCTAACAAAATAGATTTCAAGCCAAAACTATTCAGAATAAATAGAGGACACTAGGTGTTCATCAAAGAAAAAACACACCAAGAGAACATTATAATTACTAACATTTATGCAACAAAGCCAAAGGCATTAGAAAGTTCATAAGAAACAAATAAACAAACAAAATACTATGGTTTAATTTATATATTGAGCAATATCTAACTCTTGCCAATAGACTGGTCATTTGGAAAAAAAAAAATTAAACAAAGATATGGTGGAACTAACTTACTTCATAAT
This sequence comes from Arvicanthis niloticus, assembly GCF_011762505.2. Taxonomy (NCBI): domain Eukaryota; kingdom Metazoa; phylum Chordata; class Mammalia; order Rodentia; family Muridae; genus Arvicanthis; species Arvicanthis niloticus. The sequence continues at coordinate 59,312,413 of NC_047665.1, read as the reverse complement.
CAAATAGACCTAACAAATATTTGTAGAATGTTTCCCAACACTAAAGAATATATCTTTTACTCAGAAACTCATAGAACTTTCTCCAAAATTGACCAAATAATCAGACACAAATCAACCAATACAAGAAAATTAAAATAACATCCTGAATCCTATTGATCACCGCTTATCAAAACTATACATCAACAACAATGGAAACAACAAAAAATTTACAAATTCATAGAAACAACTCTACTGAATGAAAAATGGATCAAGATAGAAATTAAGAAAGAAATGAAACACATTCTATTATTGAATGGAAATGAATACACTATATGCCCAAACTTATGAGACATAGTAAAGGTAGTTCTAAGAGACAAGTTCAAATAGCATTAAGTGTCTACATTTTTAAAAATAGTAGATTTTATAGTAGTAACTTAAGAGCACACCTAAAAGCCCTAGAACAGAATGAAAAAAAAAAACAAAAAAACCTCATACAATAGAAGTAGATGGCAAGAAATAACCAAACTAGAGACTAACATCAAAAATAAAAGAAAAACACAACAAAAACAAAAAACAATATAAATAATTAATAAAATAAAGATCTGATTTATTGACAAAATCAGTAAGAATGAGAAACTCTTACCCAAATTAACCAAAAGGCAGAGAAGATCTAAAGTGACACATTTAGGATTAAAAAGGGGACATAATAACAGACACTGAAGAAATCCACGGAATCATGTTGTTATACTTTAAAAATCTGTAAACCAACTTGGAAAACTTAAAAGAAATGAACAATATTCAAGCTATATATCACTTAGCAAAGTTAAATCAAAATCAGATAAGCATTTTAAACAGACCTATAACCCCTAGCAAAATAGGAACAATAATTTAACGTCTCCTTTACATTACCATTGTGTGGGTTTACAGAAGCACAAGCCTAGATGGTTTTAGCACAGAATTCTAACATTTTCAAAAACTTCATGTGACTACTGTTCAAATTTTACAATTTTCACAAAATAGAAACAAGAAATATTACCCAATTTGTTTTATAAGGCCACAATTACCCTGATAACCAAACCATAAAAAGACCGAAGAAAGAAAGAGAATTATGAATCAATTTTATTTATGAACATAAATGGGGGAAAAAATCTCAATAAAATAGTTGCAAACAGAATCCAAGAACACAGCCAAAAAATTATCCCATAATCAAGTAGACTTGATCACAGTAATGCCCTAATGGTTCAACATACAAAAATCTGCCAATATATTTCACCACATAAACACTGAAGGACATTAGATTCAGAAAACCCTTTGATAAAATACAACACACTTTCATGATAAAAGTCTTATAGAGATTAGAGCTAAAAGGGACATATCTCAACATAATAAAGGTAGTTTACAGCAATCCAACAGCCAATATCAAATTAAACTGAAAAAAAAAAATCAAATCAAATACACTAAAATCTGGAACAGGTCATGGTCGTTCACTTTCTCCATATCTATTAAGTGTAGTACTTGAAGTCTTTGCGAGAGCAATAAGACAATGGAAGGAGACTAAGGCAATATAAGTTGGAGACAAGTCACAGTATCTTTATTTTCAGGTGATATGGTAATATATTTATGTGACCCAAAATATTTCACCAGGAAACTCCTACAACTGATAAACAATTTCAGCAAAGTATTTGGAAATGAAGTAACTCTAAATAATCAGTAGCCCTCCTATATACAAATGGATTAAGAAAGATATCAGGAAAAAAATCATTCTTTACTATAGCCTCTAATAATATAAAATATATTTGGGTAATTCTAACCAAGCAAGTGAAAAAACTTAAAATGATAAGAACTTTACATAAATGAAGAAAAGAAATTGAATATATATAAGAAAACAGAATTATTTCACATGGGCTTGTATCAGTAGGAATAACATAGTAAAAATAGCCATTCATCAAAAGCAATTACAGATGCAATACAACCCCTATTAAAATCCAACAAAATTTTTCACAGATCTTGAAAAGATAATTTTCAGCTTCATATAAAAACACAAAATCCTAGGCTCTCAAAGAAAAAAAATCCTGAATAATAGACTAGCTTATGAATAGGACATTCCCAACCTCAAATTGAAATACAGAGGTATAATAAAATCAACATGAGTATTGGCACAAAAGTAGACATGTTGATAAGTGGGATCAAATTAAAGAACTAGATATAAATCCAAACACTTATCAATTTACAACTACATATATGATAGATATCTAATATCCAAAATATATAAAGAACTATTGAAAATAGACATCAAGTAAGCAATTCAATTAAATTAACAGGCTGGCAAGCCAAGGATGCTAAGATTCTGAACAGAACCTCACCAACCTAAGAAAGAAGTGCAATGGTTTTGATAATGCATATTCCACGATGGGTAAGGAAGGCATTCTTGGCAGAATGACCTAAGACAGGTTCAGTCTTGTTTATGAAATAAATAAGGGGGAGAGGCAGAGAGCTTTTGTGGCTGCTTGGCAAGAATCTGACATGGGCTAAGGACAAGGAAATGGGCTTCTTGGTCGTAATATGACATTGGCCAAAAACAAGGACATAAGCTTTAGGCAGGAATCAGACATTAGGCTAGAACAAAGAAGTAATTTTAGGTAGGAATTTAAATATTTGGCTAGAACAAAGAAGTAATTTCTGTCAGGAGTCTAAATATTAGGCTAGAACAAAGAAACATTTTCAGGCAGGAATCTAAATTGTATGCTAGAACAACGAAGTAGGCTTCAGACGTCAAAATGACATTGGGCTAGGACAGGAAGTTGGCTCAGATATTTTGGTCATCCTGATAAGCCTTTAGAAACAGTGATCATGGGAGTGTTCACAGAATTTTGTTTACTGCCTTGCTTGTTCTTTGACTATTTGTGTTTATTGTCTTATTTGTTCCTTGACTGTTTGCATCTATTATATTGCTAGTTCCTCAACCTAGAACTGACCTTAATACTTGCATGTAATTAAAATGGTATAAAAGCAAAATGGAGGAGGGAGTGGAATAGGGGATTTCTAGGGAGGAGAAATAAGGAAAGGGGATACCATTTGAAATGAAAATAAATAAAATATCCAATAAAATAAAAGAAATGGAGTGCAGATATGAACCAAATTCTCAAAAGAGGAAATTCAAATAGCTGAGAAATACTTGAAATGTTTAAAATCCTCAGTCATCAAGGAAATGCAAATCAAAACTTCTTTTTATACCAGTCAGAATGGCTATAGACAATAAAACAAGAGTTTATTCTGATGTCAAGATGAAGTAAGGAGAACACTCCTTTATTCCTGGTGGGAACACAAACTTTCTCATCCACTAAAACAGACAGAAATACTGGATGAAAGACAGACAGTGCTGATCAAACTACACAGCTCTATGTAGTTGACTCTAAATAGATCCATACATATAAGCCTACACAAAATTTAACTCCAAATAGATTAAAGACCTCACCATAAAGCCACATACACTTAACCACATAGAAGAGAGAGTTCACAATAGCCTTGAACTCACTGGGACAGAAAAAAACTTTCTGAACATAACACTCTTAACATAGACACTAATATCACTAGTTAATAAATGGGACCTTATGAAACTGAAATTATTTGTCATTGGAAAGGACACTGTCATTTTGATAAACTAAAAGCATATAGAATGGCAAAAGATTTTTTTTTACTAATTATACATCAAATGAAGAACTAATATTCAAAATACATAAACAACTCAAAAAACTAGATATAAAAAACTAAATAACTTAAATAAAATGGGGTATAAATCTAAACAAAAATTCTTAAAAGAGTAACCTCAAGTGGCTGAGAAATGTTCAACATGCTTAGCTATCCAGGATATTTACATTAAATTACTTTGAAACTTCAACTTATATTTGTTAAAATAGCTAAGATCAATGAAACAAGTGACAATTCTTGCTGGCCAGGATATGGAATAAAGGGAACATTCATCTAGTAAAAATGTAAACTTCTTCAAACATTATGAAAATCTCTGTGATGGTTTTTCAAGAAGATGGGAATTGATCTCCCTCAAGATCCAGCTATAATATTCTTGGCCATAAATCTAATATTGCTTTATCCTAATACAGACACATTTGCTCAACCATGTTTATTGCTGCTTTATTTATAATAGTCAGGAGCCAACAAAAGAAGGTAAAAACTAGCAGGTGATCTTCTTGAGATTGATTAAAATCTAGGATGGATTTGCTCTGGTAGGCAACTCCCAGGAGAAATAAATTTTAAGAAAGTTTTCTGCTATTTATATGCTTTCCCTGCTATTATTAAACATATATAACTATCACTAGGTATCAGCCCATCTTTTTGAGCAGATCTCTGAAGAACAACAAAGATCTACTGCCTTGTAGTGATGCTACATAGACAAATAGATGATCTCTTAACCCTTAACGATGGTCCTATAAGTCCTAAAATTATAGTAATCATTAAGCTCTTTTATAATAACACTGCTATTATAAGGTCCTATAAGAAGTCCTAAAATTATAGTAATTATTAGGCTCTTTTATAATAACATTGCTATTAAAGCCTTTCTAATAGTCAAAACTAAAATGAGAAATCTGCAAGTCTCCAAGTATTATGAGTTAATGGCTTCTGAGATAGCAACAGGCATCTACAACTCAGAACACGTTCCAAGAGATTGTAAAACCATTAACTAATGGCCATAAAAGGGGAACTAATGATTTAATATTGACTAGGTTTATCTATACAAACCTTCAATGGAGTTATGGTTTTTAACTCTTCATGAGCCTGTAGAGCTGTGACAGATAATGAATGTTTAGCCAGATAATTACTACTAATGGATATGCATGTAAACATTTTCTGTTGTAAACTTCTTATTCTGTTTATGAGCTGAATTTGTGTGTAAACTTGTGATAAACTTTTTCCATGTGATCATGTATTCTGAAAGATGTATAAGTGCTGAGGGAAAATAGAGGAGCGCACTCCTTATTTCTTCCTTCCTTAGTCCAGATTCCCTTAACTGTCTATTCCTCCTTCTTCTTACAACCTTTATCCCCTTTTTTCTTAGAAACCCTTGTCCCTCTTTTCTTATGAAGTCCTTTTGCTCCCTTTCTTAGAGAATTTTCATAGAAAACTTTTTAGGGTGAATTTAGAATTAAAGGCTAAAACCACTTTTCAAGGTGTCCCCTTTTCTTCCTGTGACTTCAACTAGCAGGCTGGAAGTTAAGAGTCCTGCAGTTCCTGTAGAGATAGAAAAAAGGCTACTTTACCCCTTGCTGTTTTATGATGGGGTGCTTAACAGTTTCTCCCCTAAAAGGAATGCAGAAGGCAGGTCAGCTACTGAAACATAGAGACTTAGACTTAAGACAGGTAAATGTTTTATTTTTATACAGCAACCTTAAATATCTCATAAGACCAAGTCTTACCCTGGCTGATGCTCTTCCACTTCTGCTGCCTCAGGAAGAACCAACCAAGAAAGAAGACCTGCCTGAGTTGGCAGAAATTGGAACTGACTGAGATGTCCTGTGACAGAAAGTGGATAAAGAAAATGTGGTATATTTATACAATAAATTATTACTCAGCTGTCAAAAAATGACATCATAAAATTTGTAGACAAGTGAATAAAACGATAAAAAAAAAATCATTGTGGGTGAAGTATTCCAGATCCCGATTGACAACTATAATATGTATTCACTTATATGTAGATATTAGCTGCTTAGTCAATGATAACGAAGCTACAGTCCATAGATCTGCAGAGGTTAGGTATAAGTATGAAACCTAGTGAGACAAATAGATATCATTAAGAAAGTGAAATAAAATGAGCAGTTATTGATAGATGGAGGAGGCTGCAATAGGAGGATAAAATGGAGAGGAGAGGCAGATGAAAAAGGGAATATGGGAAGAGTCAACTAAAATTCAGGGCCATATTAGTACAGACTCGAATACTGTATGTATTAGGATATGTATACAGTGGTAAGGAAACTTAATATAGTAGAAGCTTCCTAAAACATGTACATATATGATGGTAATCTAAATGAAATACCAAATAATGAAGGGGATAGAGCACGTCTTATCATGAAATGAAGCTTTCAATACCTATATTAGCTTACATCTAATTGCTATTGGCTAAAGAGGTTCCATGGAAACCTTCAAACAACTCAGGTTATTGGCAAAAATACAGATTGCCCTCTACAAACTGAAGGCAAAGCCGCAGTGTTGAAGACAATACCAAACTCACTGAATATACGAAGTCAAGCTGCCTACATAGCACTTCATCCCTACATTCAGTGTCTTTGGTATAGGAAAGTACTCCGCCAGCTTCCAAAAGAGAAGTATAAACAGCAATCTAGCCACACACCTTTGGTCTACAGTGGTGTCCACCCTGCAAGATATACTGGGACAGTTGTGGTTCTAAGGTGTAGATATATCCTACCAATATTTAATTTGACTCTAGGTCTACTTCACAAGAATGAACTCATACCAGACACTGCTTAGATGTTCAAGAACCAGAGGCTAGATAGATGAGGGACCTAGGATAAAACCAAATATTAATGTTCTAAAACAAACAAACAAACAAACAAACAAACTAAATTAAATGACTCCTAATAACATTTTACTATACTCATTGATCAGTGTCTTGCTCATCCATCATCAGTAGAAGAGAAGCTTCCTACGGTAGCAGATGTGATGAAACGCAGATGACCAGATATTATGCAGAGAGAGAAAAATCCTAGAACAAAAGCCTTAGAACATTTATCTTCATCAAATCCATACTCTTTGGGTCTGGGAACCCAGGGGAAGAGGAAGCAGGAAAATGTGTGAAAGGGGAAGGATGATGCAAAGAAAACAAGGCCCTCTAAATCAATATGATCAAACCTTATATGAATTTACATAAGCTGAAGCAGGATGGTAAAGGCCTGCTTGGGTTTGTACCAGTTGCTTTGCATATATGTTGTAGCTTTAGTGTTTTTTATAGGATTCCTGAATATAAGAACAAGTAGATCTCTGATTCTTTTGCTTTTTCATAGGCTTTTTCTTTCTTTCTTTCTTTCTTTCTTTCTTTCTTTCTTTCTTTCTTTCTTTCTTCCTTCCTTCCTTCCTTCCTTTCTTTTATTCTTTTTCTTTCTTTTTTGTCCAATTTTGATAGGCTAGATATATTATAATCCCTTAGAAGTCAGTTTATTTTTTTTAATTACAGGCAAAAAGGAAGTGGATTTGGAAAAAGGAGAGCTGGAGAGGAACTGGGTGGAGCAGAGGGAGGGCAAACCACAATCAAGATATATTATGTAAGGAAAAATCTATTTTAAATAAAAAAATTAAATAAAATCAGACAGCTAGCCAATTTATTCCCCTTCTCATGCCCGCTGTGGCATGCCTTGAGAATGCTAAATTATCAGGGTACAGCACAGTAATAATAAGTTAGAAGAGCTTACAGAATTAAATCAGACCTAAAAAGATAAAAAACATTATTTATTTATTTATTTATTTATTTATTTATTTATATACTAGATTTTATAAAGATCCATGAAATCATGAATATACTGTCATGATAGGAGAAGTAAAACTGTCTGGGACAATAAATGGGGAACACTAGAAGTGGGGAGTGAGAGTGGAAGCGTAGGGGAAAGCTTGGTCAAATTATATTATAAATCTGTATAAAATATCTTTATGTAATCTAGGACTATGTATAATAAATATATACCAATACTGAATAAGCAAATAATATCTTACATAAATCATAGGCAAGGAAAACTGGCTCAATATAAATTCTCTGTATATTTTGAAGAAACTGAAAAGGAATATTTATAATTCTCTACTTGCAATGATCCTAATCTGAAAATGACTAAAATTCCCTTTAAAAGTAGAGCACACATAGAAATATCATTGAACTGTGGAAGCCTATACAATACTAAAAGTAAACAACATTTCTATAAAAATCATGGAAGGGGGGTTGGAGAGGTAAAGGGGTTGCTGGTAAAGAGATTGCCATGCAAGCATGAAGATCTGAGTTTAGTGCCTAGTACTCATAATTGGGTAGAACCATTGTGCACCTGCAATATCAGAGCTTCAGGAGGTGGAACAAACAGGGGGATCCCCAAGGTTGGCTAGTCAGAGTACCCAAATGGAGAATTAATGGAGGTATGCATATCCTGGTATGCCAGAACACCTTTTGATCTCAAGGTTTAGAGAGAGGTCTTGTCTCAATAATGAGATGGAGAGTTATTGAAGAAGACATTGGTTACCAATTTCTAGCCTATATACCCAGGTATACACATACACATGCATGCAAACACACACACACACACACACACAGAGGCACAGGCACATGCACGTACACACACAGGCACAAGCACACACACAGGCACATGGCACATGCACAAGTACAGGCACAAGCACATGTACACACACACATGACCACACATACATATAGGAATTCCACTCAAAATAAAAAGCAGTATTCATTGAAAATGACAACAGAAAAGCACTCATTCTATAGGATTGCATGAATGTACTATTAAACAACAAGACAATCTTCCTAGTAAACCTTTCTTATTAAAACTTTGACAAACTCTAGAGGAGGGTGAAGAAGATGTGCTAGTTATATTCTGTGTCTTCATCTGCAAGCGACTACAGGATTATGTTCTTGGTATGAGAGTTAATTAAAATGTATACTTGGGGTCTATGAATCTTTTTTGTTTATGTATCATATTTCCTAACAATGTTTTTTGTTTTTTTTTGTTTTTTTTTTTTTTTTTTTGATACAGGGTTTCTCTGTGTAGCCCTGGCTGTCCTGGAACTCACTCTGTAGACCAGACTGACCTCGAACTCAGAAATCCGCCTGCCTCTGCCTCCCAAGTGCTGGGATTAAAGGCGTGCGCCACCACCGCCTGGCTTGGCTAACAATGTTTAAAATTACATTGTGCATCTGAAATTACCACAACATGGCCATTATTAAACGAATGAGGTAGCATTTAGTCAATATTAAATGAAGTAATTAACCAGAAAGATGGTTGGAGTGAAATGGGGATGGTCATAGCCAAGGCTGCTTCTCAGACATTTAAGTCTAAATTGAGTAGAAAGGTTCCTGACTTTCAACCTAAATGACAGTGGTTCCTCTAGCTTCAAATCTTGTTTCATCACCCTCTCTTCCTTCAGTGACTGAGAAAAATGAGGCTATCCTTTATCTAAGTGGTACATAGACTCAAAATTTACACAGAGAAATTAAAATGTAGAGTGATAGGTCAACAGGAGGTTACATTTATTTTCTATTTAGTTGTATATCTGCTTTGCTTTTTTGCTTTTAATTAGACTACTGTTTCTAGAGAAGTTTTAAGTTCTTATAAAACCTAAAATAAAAGGTCCCATTCAATCTCTGTGTAGACTTTGGATATGTGTGCTTCACAGAGACTACAAACAGGAGAAGATGTTTCTCCCATTATCATCTTGGCATCTGACCCAATTCCTGGAGGCAAATATAATGAAAGTGTGGAGTCTTCCCTGAGGTTGACCTCTAAGATGTTTTAGTGTGCCTAAGTACACCATGTTCAGCCCTTATCAGCTTGTCATTTTCCAAATGGTTCCCACGAGGGTCACAGCAGCTTCTGCCTCCAGAGAGCTGTGATCTTCTCATTAGCTTTTCTATAATGGATCTGAAAAAGTTGCTGGCTTCCAGTCTGGTCAGCTGTTTGTGTTTTGTTAGATGTGAGAAAGGCTGATGTATTCCTAACATTACATGCCAAGCTGGAAACTTGAAACAATTGGTTTTTAAATTATATAACCATAGACGCGATACATGTATGCAGAAGTATATAAATATATACAATAGGTATATGATTAAACAAAAAAATTTTAAAACCAGCACCAAACATGACAAAACTTAGGAATCATCAAATTTTAATATCTCTTAAGTTTGGAAACATAAAACCTAATGCACCTTATAGTAAAGCTAGCATGCCAAATGTTCCTTTGATTATCATTCTAAATATTTCTCCATGTCTAAAATGGATTCAACTTTTAAAGTAATACCTAAATATTTTTATGTCTAAATATCAATATGGTTAGTAATAGCCTTTCTTCTTTTGAAATGCTTAAAGACATTAGCTTCTAAGTACCTCAGCTTATTATATCATCCCTCTCGAGAGATAATATGTCTTATTTAAATCAGTTCCCCTGGCCAATAATAAAAGTCAGGTACTTTCTGCTAAAGACCCTTACCATTTGTCAGGGTTGTTTTTATCAAGCAACAATACCACTTTTTCCCATTTCCATCAAGTCTCTATGATCTGATCTTAGTAAGTCCTAAGATGTTAGTTCTTCCTGCGGATTATATTCAAACTATGAAACCTCTTATCCATACAAATGGACAGAGAAAATGTCTTTATTTTGATTATTTCAGGCAACCCTGCTCATTCTGCTGTTTGTGCTGTTAAGAAATATCTCACGAGCCTTGTGCCATTCTACACAATGATTTTTGTGTTGTGCAGTAAGAGTGAAGGTCTCTTTTTAGCTGTCCACACTGCTGATGACTCTGAACAAATAAATTAACACAGTCATCTCATTTGACAGGAACAAAGCACAATGGACTAGTGTTGGAGTTAACCCACATAACCTCATCCTAGAAATTTTAGAAATATTCAAAATGTTTTAATGCCAATAAGTTTTAAGAAGTAACATTTTTCCTGTATGTCACAAAAAATAATTCCATAGATTTGTTAGTCATTTATTTGAAATAGAAGTCTCTAAAAAAAAGAATTAGTAGAAAAATAATCTATAACAATATTTAATCAGTGTATGGGATGTTATAGGAACTTGCTGGTAAATAAAATTCTATTGCTATGACCAAGCAGTATGTAGAGCCTGAGATGCCAATTTTAGCATATGTGTAGGTGTCTAAACAGATGTATAACATTCATGATTTTGTCAATAAAGATCAAGATACGACAAATTGTCATAAGGTCTATATTTAACTGTGCAAGCTTTATTTACTTCAGTGTAAATCCTTCTCACATAGAAAAAATCAATTATCATGATGTTTAAAAGTGGAAGAGCAAACAAATTGTTTTTATGCATTAGGCAAAACTAGGCCAGAATATTATTTGTCCTTATTATCACATTTACTCATAGATTAAGAATAGAAGTAAGGTCATATAATACAGTAAAAATAAGAAGGTAGTTTTTTTTTTTTTTTTTAAATTTTTCAGGTGTGGTATAGATGGTGAGATCCTCAAAGGCAAAGATCGTGCTTAATTCATTTTTGAAACCCTTTCTAATCCATCTATAGCAGGTAATGGATGATCACCATGTCCTTGTTACCATATTCTGTGCAATTATGATGCCTTGGAGGACTCACATTGTAACACTGAATTATGTTCCATTGCCAATGAGCAGCCAGATGAATGAATTATGTCAAAATTTAAGCTTATTATGACAGGGTTTAAGCTCTCCAACCTTGTTTCCAACAGCACTTTCTTCTGTTTGAGAGAACAACTGAGACAGGACTTCAGACCACATTTTCTCACCATGTGTGGGCCTGTGGCACATTACAGATTATTGCTGGACACTTATGTTCTCACGCGAAATTACAATTATGAAAGGTTATATATTGGATGGTAGTATTATTACTGAGCATTTTGGCTGAGACATGAGAATAAGTGCGGTAGGATATGCCTGTTTGCCAGCACTGGGGAGGCAAATGCCTGAAAAAGACTAGTAGAATCCAGTCTAGGTTTTATAGGAAGGCACCCACTGCCCTTAAAAATCCAAAACTGAGGTTGTGGCTCAGTGAGAGAGGGCATAGCCATGATGTGCCATGTCCTAAATATCCTAGGAATAAACTAAAACTGTTATCCATTTCTATTGTGTGACAGTTATCACAAGTCAGGTAGCTAAGAGCCAAATGTGCACACTTCATTAGCAAATAACTGAATAATAGTAGAATAAAACATGATACATTTTATGATAGATGAAATGATGGGAAACTACAAAGACAAAGAGTAGGTATGCCCAGTTAGAGACATCAGTCCGGGCACAAGCCTTTTTTAGAGATATGCTAAAATTTAAGTTATATTTAGGTAGGAAATACAATGTTTTCCCATTGTTAATAATTTGTGTAAATTTTGGCAGCTCAGGTCTTTTAAGGGATATTACATTTTGCTGATACACACACACACACACACACACACACACACACACACACATTTCTCCTTATTCCTGGAATTAGTTATTTATGCCCCTCTTAATAGATGACACCTGTAGGGTATTTGGCATAATTCTTACACCTCTCTGTGTGTTTTAACTTTCCATAGTGAGGTTATGAATTTAAAGAATGCTGCTCTATTGAGCATTAATGCTGCAGATAATGCCAATAAAATTACCCATGGCCTGAGGTCAGTATTTCCATTTTGGTCAAACATCAGGAATGGCATATATAGCTTGATGCTAGCCCTTCTTGTCTTGGGAATACTTTTATTCCTGCCCATCATGTTAAAGCTTGTCCCTAACTACATCAACAGGTTGGCAGCCAAAGTACATCACTTGAAACTGAAAATGAAGCCCCAGACAGGGTTATTAATTTAATAGGCTGGCAAGCCAAGGAGGGGTAAGATTTTGCATAGAATCTTACAAACCTAAGACACAAGTGCATTGCTTTTGATAATGCATATTCCACGATGGGTAAGAAAGGCATTCTTGTCAGAATGACCTAAGACAGGCTCAGTCTGGTATATGCAATAAAAGGGGAGAGATGTGGAGAGCTTTGGGGGCTGCTTGATAGGAATCTGACATAGGCCAAGGACAAGGAAATTAGGCTGTAACAAAGAAGTAATTTCAGGCAGAAATCTAAATCCTAGGCTAGAACAAAGAAGAAATTACAGGCAGGAATTTAAATCTTAAGCTAGAACAAAGAAATAGGCTTCAGGTATGAAAATGACTTTGGGCTAGGGCAGGGAAGTAAGCTTAGATATTTTGGTAATCCTGATGTCCTTAGAAATAGTGGTCACAGGAGTGATCATGGGGCTCTGTTTACTGTCCTGTGTATTCTTTGACTATCTGGGTTTATTGTCTTGCTTGTTCTTCGACTATTTGCATCTATTGTATTGCTAGTTCCTCAACCAAGAACTGACCTTAATACTTGCATGTTATTTAAACAGTATAAAAGCAAAAAAGGAGAAGGAGGGATGGGATAGGATATTAATGGGGAGAGGAATGGGGAAAGGGAATAACATCTGAAATGTAAGTAAACAAAATATTGAATTAAAATTAAAAATAGTGAAGAAACAGATGAGTTTTAGTACACATCAGATTTATTTCCTCACAGAATCATTCCTATTCAATTTTCTGTGTCTTATTTTCTTGTAATTTTCTTTCTTCTTCTTATATGAGGTAAAATTTGTATTTCTCTGTTACAGATTTCAATTTGCTGTGGATGAAACACTTGTAGGACAAAATAAGTTTAGATTGACTCTTTATATAGTTTTTTTTTTTTTACATAAGAGTTTAATTATATAAGCTTTCTATATACATGCTATTCTGTTTTGTAAGAGTTATATGACCTGTAATTAGTTGTGTAATATATTCTAAACATTTTGATTTACTTAATTGTTTATGCATATTGCTCTGATATTTCATAAATTTCCTGATTTTTCTGCCTACGTATTTCATCAATCATTGAGAAAAAGACTTTTATATGTGTTTGTACTCATGTGTGTGTGCTTATCTCTTCTCTCTCTCTGTATCTCTGTCTTTGTCTCTTTGTCTCTCTGTTATGTTGTTCACAGTATTCATGTGTATGTGTACAAATTCATGTGCATATTTCTCTATATATGCTCTCGTGTGCTATAATGCATGTACACATACTCATGTTTGTGTTCCTGAATGTGGAAGTCAGGACCCACACTGAATCGTTTTCTCAGTCCTCTCTCTACACACACACACACATAAATATTATATGTATATATTGATGATTGTAACCATATTATGTTATGCATTTTAACTTTCCACCCTATATCTTATTTATTTCACTCCTGCCACCCTCCCTCACATTAAATTCATAGAGTTTTATTTTTGTTTTGTTTTGGAACCTACTGAGTTTAACCAGCATTCTCGTGTAATATTTGTTGGGTTTGGAACCATCTATTGGTTCCCAGTAGACTTACTGGTAGCTATATAACTGGGGTTATTACTCCATACCTCACATATTCTATTAATATTCAACAGTTTCACAGATGTGGAGACATGGCCCTTTTCCCTCCTATAACTGACTGTTGGCAGGTACAGTCTTTTGTGGGTCACATTCAGGTCTACAATGAATGCATCCTGCTAAATGATAGCTTTTCTCAACCTTGCTCCTAGTTTTCCAGTTCTGTTTACAACTGCCTGAGCATTACATTGGGTGGTATATAGGTGTCCATTTCTGCAATGGTGGCCTGTTACAGGGATAACCTACAGCTGTACGATGACATTTGAAATCTTGGACCCTGGTATGATAGACACAGTTAAAAACAAATTCTGAAGAATTTGTAGACTTAGAGGGGAGGTTGCTATTATTGTTTAGTTTAAAAAAAACAGCATCAAACTACTTTCTAAATATTTATATTTATGCCCATTGATAAATATACTCTTAGAGAATTTGCACTTTGAATGAACAGAAGTGAATGCAGAGACTGAGTTGCTCACAAGACAGAATACATGACAGTCAGAGGCTTAACCAATCATTTATTCTACCTTTTTTTTTTTTTTTTCATTTTTTTGGAGACAGGTTCTTTAACTGAACCTGGACCTCACTGATTTTGGCTAGACTGGTTGATCATCAGGTTGAAGGAATCCTCCTGAGACTGTTTCTGTTATGATTAAAGGCATATGCCTCTTAGCCTTGCTTTTTAAATATAGGTTTTGCATTTCAAATTCAGTTTTTTATGATGAAGTAGTAATCCCTTTGCTGACTGAGCTATCAGTTTGTCCCTGAGAAAGACATTTTGTAGTTACCAGTTATCAATAAGAATTTGTCTGTTTCTCCTAACATTCCATCAGTTTCCTCTTTAACTATTGAAAGCTTTGTTATTAAGAGTACAGAAACCAAGGAAACAAGAATCACCATGCTTCATGATGAATTGTTTCTAGTGCTATGTGAAATGCGCTCTTTATGTTGCTGGCAATGCCTTAGCTGTGTTACCTACTTTTTCTAATATCCATGTTATTTTTAGAACTTTATTTTAACTAATATTAACATTGTGTGTGGGTTTCTTTTATATTTGTAGTGATTCTCTTATAATTACTTTTATTGATTTGAGCACTAAGTTTCATTTGCTCATTTTGGATTTATTTTTGACTTCCTTGCATAGTATCCTAAAGTGTAGAAGCTTAGAGTATTGCTTTGAGAGTCTTGATTGTTGGTTTCTTTCCTAAAATAGTTAAGTCAATCAGACAATTTTCCTTGTAAGTACTCTTTATTTTTTCTACATGTCATAGTACTGGTTTTTGTTTTTTCTACATTACATAAATTCAACACATTATATTTTCAATTTTATTTAGTTCTAAATATTTTAGAATTTCTCTTGAGATTGAGCACACATATCTCTTCAGGATATGTGTGCTATGCGTTGCTTAATTTTCAAATACTTTGAAATTTTCTGGTTGTATTCCTTTTGTTGATTTTTAGCTAAGTTCCACTGTGATTTGAGAGAATCCTCCCAAGGGTTCTAGCCTCTTAAGCTTGGTATAGTGTTTTGACTCACAATATTGGGTCTATTTTGGCTCAATGAAAGCTTGAGAAAAAAATGTTTATTCTGCTAATCGGTGAAGTGTTCCCCAAACGTCAATTATCTCCAGGTGATTTATGGCGCCGTTGAGCTGTACGGTGCCCTTATTAATTTTCTGTGTGCTGCATTTGTCAAACACTGAGAGTCAGTGAGGTCTCCAATACAATTGTGGGTTCATTTATGTCTCTTTAGAGTTCCATCAGTTTTTGCCTTACATATTTTGACACTACGGTTCGATGCATGCACATGGCAGAGTGCTCAGTTTGTTAGAGGGATGAGTCCTTTCTCATCATTAACGTCTATGCTCGCATGCGCATTACCTTTGCCTTGAGCAAGTCTTGTCTGAAATAGAGATTGATACTCTAGCCTTCTGCACATTCATGTAGCATGGTATATGATTCTCTATCCCTTCTTACTAAAAGTTTTTTTAAAAATAAATTAAATAATAAATTAAAATTAAATATTTGTTAGGGGACGTTTAGGTGGAGGGGGGATTGGGGAAGGATTTTTTAGGGGGGTGGGTAACCAAGAGAGAGGTAGTGAGTAGAATGTATGCAAATACGTAAAGAAATAAAATTTAATTGAAAAAATATTTGTGTTAGAGCTTTAAGAATTTCATCTTTACCATATCCCCCACACCCCCTTCCACCTAATGCTGTGTATTATTTTCTTAACCTATCAAGCACAATTTGTGCTGTTCAAATATTCTTGAATATATGATCTTTGGCTGTGGCTTGGTGGACTTAGCACAGGCTATACTTTCATGGAAGACTGACTTACTCTCTCCAGCAGATATCAGTTCTCAATACCTCATAAGCAATCAGTGGGGTTCCATGTCAAACTTTCCTCTCCATTTTGAGATTTGATTTTGCTTAATCTTTCATGGGTCTTATGTGTGCTATCATTTTGTGTTCATATGTGTAGCTGTCTTGCTGCATCAATATGAAATTATTTTCTTGTAGTCATTTACCACCTCTGGCTCCTACTCTTTCTGCTACCTCTTCTGCAATGATATCTGTCTCTTAGGAAGAAAGGATGTGGCATACATTACATTTCAAGGTTAGCATCCCTCAATCTTTTATTCTCCATATATTGGCCAGCTAAGGGTTTGTGTTAATTGACATCTGCTGCAAATAGAAACTTCTCTGATAAATGTTATCTTGTGCATATAGCACAATTTATAACTTAAAAAGGCACTATGGTTGCCTATTCTGAAGCATCATCCTCCTTCTGAGTGTCCCTTTATAACACTGAATAAGATGGCCACCACAGTTTCTGTCATTTAAACACTTGATCCCTAGCTCATAGTGTCTTGGAAAGAGAGTTGGGAGGTTGGCCTTGCTGAGGGACATATATGTCAATGAGGGTGGGCTTTGAGACTGAAAGACTTGTGCCATTTCTAATTTGCTTTCTTTCTACTTCATGCTGTGGTTCAACATGAGAACTCTTATCTTACTTCTCCAGCTCACATGACTGCAGCTTGTTGCTATGCTTCTCTGTCGTGCTGGACTCATCTGGAACCATAAGCCCAAATAAAGCCTCGTTTTCATAAGTTGTCTTAGGTGTGCTGTTTTATCACGGCCACAGAAAAACAACTAATACACCTTCTCTATGCAATCTCCACAGAGTTAGCCTTTCTTGTTTCCAATCTTATCTCCTCCATAGTAGTATGGCTGACAGCCTTGCCTTATATACTTTTAAAGAAAATGTTTTGTGGTGGCTTGAATGAGAACGTGTCCCCACTGGCTCTGCTATTTGATTGCTTGGTCTCTGTTAGTCTCAGTGTTAACAGAGGTTGAGGCAGTGTGGTCTTTCTGGAGGAAGTATATCTGTCACTAGGGGCAGGCTTTGAAAGTCTGAAGACTGTCAGCACGTTGAGTTCTCTATATCTACTTCTTGCTTGAGATTTGAGATGTCAGCCTTGGCTGTTCCTACCACCATGTGTTGTGCTTGCTGCCAGGCTTACTTATTTTGAAAGTGATAAAGGTTTATTTTTCTAGAACTGTAAAGCCCAAACCAATCCTTTCTTCTGTAAGTTGCCTTTGTTGTGTTATTTTATCATAGCAATAGAAAAGTACCTTATCTTTGATTCTAACATCGCACTTTTGAGTGATGTAAGTTCTGAGCTTTGATCATTAGCAATTTCTTTTCCTTTTGAGTTTGCCAGCCAAATTTAATGTGCGAGTCAATTTTTATCTGCAGAGATCAATATGACTATGAGATTTATTCTGGTAATCTCTTAATACTTAACCCTTCTTCATAAAGACTTCTGAGTTATACATATTCATAGTATTATTTGTGTATTGTGTTGTTATGACTTCAGGGTCTATACCATTGTGTCTGTGAGGATGCACAAAAAATATGGGCACGAAAGGAGTGTAAGTAATTAAATCTAGTTTAACTCAAATTATTTGAAAATTTTGAAATAACATATACAGTTCAGAATAATATTTCAAGTTCTCTAGGTCTCATTCATTCACCTAATTACAGCTTAATACGTGTACAACATCATGAGTACAAGATACAAGAGATGAAATTTGGAGTACATGGATATTCAAAGTACATGGACCTAAAATATGTCCCCTCCTTCATGACCTTTGTCCAGTCTTTATAGAATCACTGATGCATATAGATGAATGCATTGTACACATTAAGTTTTGATCCAATAAATGTAAATTAAACAAGTCAGAAGATGGATGCTAACTAAAAAATAAAACAATGAAGCATTTAATCAGTTTTCTTAGTGACAGATTAATGGCCCAAGGCAAGATGATGAAATGTTAAGCACTTAGCATGTAATGGCATTATTGTTCATATAAGAATTCAAATACATATAGATACCCACATGTTTTCAAGAAACAATTCCTTGTGGTGCAACATTTATCATCTATACATAGTATAGATGTATACATCTATATATATCCTGTTTGATCTCTGTTTTATTTATTTATTTATTTTTTTAGTTGATTCAGGATCCTAGGAGACGTTTTTACTTCATCTGGACAACCTTTAGTAGTAACATCTCTCTTGGTCCTTGATTAATTACTGGAAATGGTGGTGAGAGGGGGGAATTTTAAGTGAGGGTTAGAACATAATAATTTGCATGGAGTAGAATAGATTTGTAAAGTAACGAGGCCTGTTGCATTTTTATGAGGCCTAATCTTTGACCTTGAGCTGATCTCATGAAGGCATGAAGAAAATCAATCAAACACAAGCATATTTAATGAATTAACAGATGAAAAATATTTAATCAAAATTCTCTTTACAAAGCATGATTTAAAGGCTTTACAAAAAGGAACCATAATGTATACTAAAGCTTATTGAAGATTTCTTCTGGATGAGTCCTTCATTACTGCTACTCAGTCTAGCTCACTGAACCATCAGGTACTTCTAAGTATTGTCCTCTAAGTCAGTAGTTATATTTTGCCATCAGAGGTTGTTTAAAAAAAAAAGTAATCTGTCTTTCCACAATCATAAAAACAGGTGATTTCTAAGTTCTAGCTTAACCAAAGATAGGTCTGTGAGAATAAAATTGCTAAAATATTTTTTTGTCATAGAGTCTCAGGTTGCCTAGGGTAGCCTCAGACTCACTGTGTAGCGGGTGGTGATCTTAAACTCCTGAACCTCCTAACTTCATCTCTTCAGTGCCCAAACTACAGGTATATACCCTAGTTCTGAGTGAGTGTGGTACTAAGGATTAAACATGGCTTCTCAAACACTCTAGCAAATGAACTACACCCCCAGTCTCTATTTCAGTCATGTAAAAATCTTAAAAATGGCATGGCGTTTGACGTAAGCATTCCCTAAAGGATTTGAAGAGTTTCTATGATGAGAAGGAATATAAACTTAGCTGTTTCAAAAGTCTCAGCCAGGACTTTTTTTTCTTTGTGCTATATTTCTTGTCAGACCAACCCTGGGTTTGCACAATAACGAATCCATGACTTTTATGATGTATCTGTTTTCCTTAGTTCTGCTTGTGGATGTTCTCAGGATAGAACTATGCTCTATTGCTCTTCGGTTTATGATGTCAACTTCCTGAGAATCTCCTTGCTTTATCTCCATCCTGAAATGAATTCTCATCTCTCCCTAATTGTTCACATTTTTATTAAAGAAAACTTGAAGGTTGCACAGTTTTCTTTTTATCTGTTATTTTTTCGATTGACATTTTTACTTTTACTTTATGTGCTTTGGCGTTTTGATTGCATGTTTGTTTGTGTGAGGATGTTATATTTCTTGGAACTGTAATGACAGATAGGTGTGAGCTGCCACATGAGTGCTGGGAATTGAACCCAGGTCCTCCGAAAAAGTAGTCAGTGCTCTTAACCATTAAGCCATCTCTCAAGCCTCTTTGGTTTTATTCCTTTGCTTCCAGAATAATTTACTACAAATCCATATACTTCAATCACTCACTTCCTGTAGTTTTGTGCTTGGAAACATTCGATTTGAATCTACTTGCTTTCCACAAAAAAATTTAAGTTCCCTAGGCTTACATTTAGTAAATGACTTCATTCATTTATTTATTTCTGTGAACCATTGTATTTTATTTTCTGGTCTATCGCTCAATGGTTTTATAATTTTCTCGCAAATATTTTTACTGTTCCTTTTTACATGTCCTCTAGTTAGTCGAATATAATCTTCTAAATTACACTCCCAAGATAGTAAGTCTTAAGTAGTCATAAACCTAAAAAATCATCTCATTTCTACCTGTGTTTTTTTGCTTAATATTAGATATATAATATGTAAAATAAAAAAAAAACACACAGTCCTTAAAAAATGCTTTTGTATAATAACAGATTAATTAAAATATTATTTATATGTGAGGACATGTACATAATAAACATTTCTTTCATTTCTCTGTGCTATTATGTTTCTTTAAAAATCTTTGTGTAAGAATGTAGCTTAGCATTCATACGTGTACATGCTAGTAGGTATAAGGAGTTTGATGAACAACAACAAAAAGATTAATAAAAATTTTAAAAAAAATTTCAATTCTGCTTCTTAGGTAATCTTAAATGGTGATCTGAAAGATAGTTACAACAGCTGAAAAAGTATGCATAGAATAAATACATAAATAAATAGTAAATTTTGTTCTTCTTAACTGTGATTCTTGTTGGACAAATAATTAGAGGCCAGGTAGAATCAATTTTTATTGGAATATAGAAAACATAGACATCATTAGCTATTGTCTTAGTGGGAAGCTAAAAAAGAAATCATGAAAATAAACATAATCTTAAATGAAACAAAGGGGATAGAGATATGGACAAATTGACATAGGAATGGCAAAATAGCAACTTGTATTTCACGTGGCGCTAACAGTTGGGCTGCTCTGAAATGATAACATGATTATGACAGCCAGAGAAAGCATGGAGCACGTGTGTCCAGCAGACTGAGTGCAGCTCATTTAATTGGCGCTATATGTAAAGTGCAGCACGGAATGTTAAGTTTGGAAAGGTGAGATGCAAGCAGAGGAGAAGGGGCCAGAAATGAGGAGAAAAACCTCCTCCTGTGCATTAGCGAATAATAGCTGAGGAGTTTACAATTATTTAAAAAAAACTGAAACCTCTTGTTTTTATCTTTCCTTCTCCTGACATATCAAAAATGGAAGGGGGGTTTCAAACAGACAAGGAAGAAGGGAATATCAGTTCTTGAACTCCCAGGGGAACAGAGGCTCTTTTGATGCATTGCATCATTGGTAAGAACTGAATCAAAGCTTCTCAGACACTTGTGAAAGGTTCAACTGAAGGTGGCCCCCAGCCAGCAAAGGAAAAATTCCTAGGGATAGAAGCCCAAGCTTTGACTCTCTTAAGCACTTCTTGAATTTAGCATAAAGAATCACTAGAAAATAATTTGAATTTGCAAGTATGCACATATTCATATGTAGTATAATGAATTAATATGTGTTTGTGACATACAGTTTGTATTGTTCAAACTATGTACCACTGTAACTCTGTCACCACCTGGTGACAGATTGCTGAAATTTTAGCTTTGTTTATGATGCATTAGTTTGTAACATCACATATAGAAGATTATAGCTTCATATGACAAAGATGAGGTTTATAGACGAAGGATTGTTGTTTCTAGTGGTGCACAAGGAAAGATGAGGCATGATTTTATGAAGATTTCTGCCTGCACCATTAGATTTATGTATAGCTGAATTCTATTGCAGGTTAAGAATCTCTAATCCAAAAAAAGTGGAATTTGGAACACTCTGTAACCTGAAACATTTTCAGTGACATAATGTTCTAAAATTTTTAGACTTTCGAGCATTTCAGAGTTGCAGATCATAGGTGCTCATTCTACAGTGGGCAACAAGCAGGACCAGAGAATGCAAGCTCTCATGTTTAACCCCATTGATTTTAGATATCACGCAGGCTTCAGTCTGTGTTATCTACATTCATCTGCAGTTTAGTGTAACCTTTATAGGAATTTATCTATTCTGCCCCTCCCCCCGAATCTGTCTTACACACACACAGAGACATACACATTCCTATTATCTCAGTAAGTTCAAAATTAAGAGTAACATAGAAACATACTTAACTTATCTTTATGTTGTGATATTAAACATTGTCATGCCTCAACTACTTATAGATGTCTTTCTTCTTCTTCTTCTTCTTCTTCTTCTTCTTCTTCTTCTTCTTCTTCTTCTTCTTCTTCTTCTTCTTGTTCCTCTCTCTCTCTCTCTCTCTCTCTCTCTCTCTCTCTCTCTCTCTCTCTCTCTCTCTCTCTGTGTGTCTGTATGTGTGTGTATTTCTGTGCATGCGCATTTGTTTGTTTGATTGCATGCATGTGTGTGGCACAGCCTGTGTATGGGAGTCAGAGAATGTGGGTCCTTGTTGGAGGGCCTTGCTGCTGAAGGTTGCAGTCTACCATGTCCAGAGAGCTTTCTGAGCTGGGTGCAAAATGGAGGACTTCCTTCCCTCAAAGCTTCCTGATCTCTACCTAACCTTATTTGAAAGATGCCCCTGAGCTCAAATACATGTCTTATCTGGGATGTGACCTTTGACTCAGTTCCCTGCAAAAGTGCTTGGTCCTATCACCCTACCCCACCCCACACCCACCCTAACCTACCTCACTCCTACCCCTGCCACTGCTGGTCTTATAATAATTAGATATTGTGCTTCATCTCCTGCCCAACCCCCCTCTACACACAGCTGGTCTTATGATAATTAGGTAGTGTACACCTATCCAGATGATTGGACCTCATGGCCTAATGCAAATGAAGCATATTATGAATACCTACCATGCAATTCCATAGTTGCTGGCTTCTTCCTGTATATTCCCCTCACCCTGGAATACAGCTGAGGTGCCGCTCTGAAGCTGATCTCAGAAGTCTGTCATTCCATAGGGCTCATGGGCCATCCAAACCCTTGCCTGTGCTTTCTTCCCCCTTGCAGGCGGTTGGACACGTAACCATTGATCTGATCATGGGGTTCCCAAAGGAGGAGTTAGAGAGAGAGAAGACTGAAGGAGCTGAAAGGGTTTGTGGCACAATGGGGAGAGCAAAAATACCAACCAACCAGAGCTCCCAGGGTCTAAACCATCAGCCTGGGAGCACATAGAGAGGGGCCCATGGCTCTAGCTGTATATGTAGGGGAGGATGGCCTTGTTGGGCCTAAATAGGTAGGAGAGGAGGTCCTTGGTCTCCTGAAGGCTGGATGCCCCAGTGTGAGAGAATTCGAGGGCAGGGAGGTGGGAGTGGGTGGGTGGGTAGGAGCACACCCTCACAGAAGCAGAAGCAGAGGAGTTGGGATAGGGGGTTCCTGGGTGGGCTGGAAAGGGGATAACATCTGAAATGTAAATAAAATATCCAATAAAAGAAAAAAACCAAAACAACAAAAAAACAATCCCCTGGGAAGTAGAGATCTACTGGTCCTCATCTTCCATCTTGTTTTTGAAAGGGTCTCTTTGTTTATTCTTCCTGTAAACCATACTGGCTGGCCCACGAGCTTCTGAGAATTCTTTTGTCTCTGCCTGCCATGTCCCTAAAAGACTGCTGGACATATAAACATGTATGTTACATATCCAGCCTTTATGTGTGTTTTGGGAAGTTAAGCACAGATCTTCGTGCTTGTGTGACAAAAATGTCTACCACTAAGCCTGAGTTCATGAACTTATTTTTTTTTATTACAAAAAAATAAATTATGTGTCTTATGTTCAATTTTTGCATTTTTTTTAATGATAGCACTAGTGTTTTATATTAGTTACCCACATAGGCAAGATTCATTAAGCATAAGAAGGAAGGAAGGCAAGGGAAAAAAATAAAGAAAACAAATGAGGTAGGTCGGCTTAGAGGGTATTTAATGATCAGATGAAAATGTTGACTTATTTTTCAGAGAAAATTTAGGTTTGTGGAACAGGCAGACATAAGAGGTTGGGCAGACATTACTCTTGTATTTGATAGCTATTACCTAGCACTAATTAGGTTGTGCTATTTTAATTGCTAACAAGTCTTTTGAAATCCTACATTATTTTTATGTTTATTAGTGTATGTGGCTGTCATAATTATAGCAGGAACCTCTTGTACTTTTTCCACACCTGGCTCGACTCATAAGAAGAACATCTTACAGAAAGAAAAGAGAGACACTACTGTTCCATTGTCTCACACAACTACTTGAGGACCAAAGGTGAATAAAACTAAGTTTCTATTGCAAAAAAAGGAACAGAAGCTAACAGCTTAGAGTCAATAGACATTCCCCACTCATCTATTCTATACATTAAATGAGGCTGGGGACAGAAGAGAAGACTTTGCAAGCTCTGTCTTCATGACCATCAGAAAAAGGGTTTGGATCTCCATTCTAAAGTCATGGCCAGGTAAATTCTATTTTCATGCTTTGGTATAGTTAAAGCGAGCATGGAATACACTTTCTTTGTGGGTGGGACATTTTATTTGCATTAGTGAATATTGAAAAGTTACTACTGCATCCCAAAGGAGGCAGTCCAATCAGCTTTAAGCCTCATCCGAGGAAGATTCTATTAGATGTCTCTCAGGGAAGACTGAGCCATATTGACCTTTACTCAGCAACTCTTGGCTTCTCCATAGTAAGAGAATGCAGAAGAGAGGTGATTGGTGTACCATATATACAGTGTATACAGGCACATGACAGTTTTTAGAACAACTATATGTAGTGAATAAAATTCCAGAGTTTTGGAGATACTCCTTCTGCTCTAAACACTTGGTTTTCATTCTGACATTTTAATTTTTAACAAAACATTTTAAAAGTATTTCACACTATCAAGGGAAGATAACTTTGTTTCAGAAATTAATTTTGCCTTCCTCAGAATGCCCTCGGATGCTGTCAGGTGTATATTCAGGGTATGACTGCATTTAAGTTCAATACACGATGCCTTAAGCCATCCTGTTGAAGCAAAGTAGCTTGTAGTAAAGTCCAAAGACAATTCAACACTTAATCTTTCAGAATCATTTTTTTTTTTTCTGGAGCAAATAGAACAGCCAAAATTAGTTATTTACCTTTCCCAGATGGTTTTGAAAATTATTTTTTAACATTTTGCTTCAAAAGGAACAAAGCATCTTAATAAGTAAACAGAACAGGTGTTTTGAGGTATGACTAGGTTCTTGGGTTAGCATTATTTAGCAGAATTACTGGCCAGGAAGTTAAAACAAAACAAGAAGAACAGAAGAAAGAAATATAAATCTTTCTAGCTAAAATCTTCTACAAAACTTCTATGAAACTTGTTTTAATATTCCCCTCTGTCTTAGTACCCTCCAAATAACCTGAGAACGTAGGCTATAATAGCTTCCACAGCTTAGACAAGAGTGTGCCTTATCACAGGGCAGCACATTTCCTCTTTATACTTGATTCCAGGCTAAAAGACCTGTCAGCATCAAGTGTCCTGGACTATAATCTCTTTCCCTACATATGGTACTTAAAAACAGCTTGCCCTGTTTCTAGTCAGAATCAAGTGGGCAAAATAAGTCGTATGGTCAAATCTAATGCCAATGATGTTGTGAAGTAACTCCTGCCCTGAAGGCCTGAAAACTTCCTTGTAAAATGAGGAGTAATGTTTATAGTATTTCTCTCAGAGAATATAATGAAGAAAACTAGACCTGGGTAGATGGCATAGAGGTGCCATTGTTCAAACTGGAGGACTTGATAACCATGCAAAACCCTAATTTGGTCAACATCTGTGATTTCAGCCCTCCAGTTTGAGGATAGCATGGAAACATGGGATCTATAGAGCATACTGCCAGCCAGCCTAGTCTCAAACTAGTGAGGTCCAGGTCCCGTGGAAACCTTGTCTCAAGTGAATGAAGAAGTAAGAGATAGAACCACACACTTGACATCTGCTAATGCCCCCCGAGGAGTGTTCATTCACAGGCTCTCAGAAAGGAGACATCTTTACATACAAACACAGAGATACAGATCTACTCTGTATACATATACCCCTCTACACACAGAAAATAACTAGGAAAAATAATTCAGTATTTTTCTCTTCACTGCAAAACTTAAAAGACTCCAAAAATAATACATTGGACATCTCTCACATAACTATTAGCACCAGTAAATATAAATATATAACTAAGACATGGTATTAGATCTCGGTTATATGACACTGAAAGTCATGTGTTCAAAGTTGCCATTTTTGGCAAAGTTGACATTCTTAGTGCATGTCACAAGGCAATAGACAAAATAATCCATGATGCTCTAGTACAGTGGTTATTTTTAAGACATGGCTTAATGTAGCTTGGGCTTGCATGGAAGTTATTAAATTCTACAAGATAACCTTCAACTAATATTTCAGCCTCCATATTCAGTGTGCTGGGATGACAGGTATGTGTTATCACATCTAGGTTTATATAGTTCTGAAGAATTGAGATCAAGCCTGGTTCTCCTTACATGTTAGACAAGCGTTCTTCGAAATAAGCTACAGCTGGGTAGCCTTGGGCTCTACAGTATTTACTTTTCAGTTCATATACATTTACACACACACACACACACACACACACTTTGCAGCAAGTGCCCCTATATTTTCATGTCTTTCTGTTTGTATCTTTATAGCCTACTACAAGGTGAGCACCATGATCAAAATCATTTGGGGGAGGAAAGGATTTATTTGGCTGACATATTCTGAATCTGAATTAAGGGAAGCCAAGCAGGAATTTTAAGTGTTGGAGGCAGTTGATGCAGAGACCATTGAGGGGTACATCTTGCTGGCTTGCTCCTCATGGCTCCCTCATCCTCTTTTCTTAT
Source organism: Arvicanthis niloticus (assembly GCF_011762505.2). Taxonomy (NCBI): domain Eukaryota; kingdom Metazoa; phylum Chordata; class Mammalia; order Rodentia; family Muridae; genus Arvicanthis; species Arvicanthis niloticus. The sequence goes on along the minus strand of NC_047665.1, from coordinate 59,285,466 downwards.
AGAACCCAGGACTAACAGCCCAGGGGTAACTCCACCTGAAGGGGCTGGCTCCTCCTACATCAACATCAAACACTTATTAAGAGAATGCCCCGGAGGTTTGCCTACAGCCTAATTAGGAAGGCATTTTCTCAAGTGAGATCCAGTCCTCTCAGATTACTTTAGCTCATGTCAAGTTGACAGAACTAGTCAGTACTACTTACCTGAAGTAGCCTGGGTGTGAAGTTAATCTTCTGAGCAAAAGCAGTGGATTTTTGTACCCTGGTGTAAGCTAACTAAACCAAAGTGAATACAAAACCCCATTCTCAACATTGACCACCTCACTGAACATTCTTTCCTAGAAAGAAATATTTTAATGGGGTTTTGGTGATTAGTGTTAGTAAAAATAAGCATTATTATAAACTCCGCATCTTAGTTTCACATCTCAATTGATGGACAAAAGAATTAATGAAGAAAAGTTTTACTTTTCTTCTGTTGAGGATCTACTGATTATACAATGTAGAATATACCTGCTTCTCAAATCAACATAGAAATGAAGGATATTTTTCTTTTAAAATTTGATTATTAAAAGAATACTTTTGAGAGAACTCCATGCATAACCTTTTAGACCAATGCTCTGTTAAAAAGCATTAGTTTTATATATTAATTTCAAACAATTACCAGAAGCAAAGATATTGGAGGTAGAATCTTGAAAATCATAAATTATACAACATTTTGGAAAGAAAATGGACTTTTATAAAAACTAATTTATGAAACAGCCTCCATAAATAAGTACTAATTAAAACTTGAGGCATGCCTAATGAAAATTCACTCCATTTATTAGGACTATATTATCTAATATATCTTAACTATGTTTCTCTTTAGCACATAAACACTAGCTACAACCATTAGCAAAGGCATATTTTAATCTACAACCAAGTTCATCTATGGTGTCTACTGTGTTGTAATTATAATGAAGATGCAGTAATAAAAATTGCCTCTTTTACAAGTGAAAATAAGCTCAATGACCAACCTGACTTCAGATTAAAACTGCATGTATTGAATAAAAATGTGGCTCGTTTGGCAGATTACTGGATAGCATGTACTGAAGGCCTAGATTTGAGCCCCAGTACTGCACAAACTACACAAACATAGTGGGGCATGCCTATAATCTCAGCGTCCCCAAGACTTCAAAAGTAGAAGCAGAAAAATCATAAATTCAAGGTCATTCTCTGTTTCATTGCAAGTTGAAGGCTGGCCTGTCTCAAAATAACTTATTAAATAGTTTATTGAAATTTTTGCAATGTGGTGATTAATCTAGCAACAATAATATAAGCATCAGTCATATTATCTCTGGCTAACTGTGTGTCCTTTCAGAGAGATTCACATAAATCCCCAGAACCACACATTTGGTACATCATCAATATATGCCAAAACATATCAAAGGTTTAGATCCATCTAAACTCTAGGAAGATATACATACATATATACATATACACATACACATACACATACACATACACATACACATACACATACACATACACATACACATACATATACATATATTCACAACAACCTGAAAGTGGGGAAAACATTTGTCTATAAGTACTGATTAAAATTTGAGGCCCTTTTAAAGAAAATATGCTTTATTTACTTAGATGATATCATCTGGGCTTAGGCATTATGAATGTTTGCATTGTAAGCATGTGAAATGAGTCATACACCGGAAGCCACATAACAACACAGGGTGGTCTCTCTCATGGCCTGTGGCCCCAGAATTGCTGAGGATGATGACAGAAAGGTCACTGGGCTTGTTGACTGTGAGCTTTGCTAGAAAGACCCTGCCTCAAAGAAATAAAGTGGACAGTGATAGAGAAGACCAGCGATAACTCCTTTGTTTTCTACATTCATGTGCATATATACACACGCAGAACTACAAAAACATCTTCTATGAAGATTGTATCATTTAATGTCTCAATACTATATTGTTGTTTTAAATATACAAACTATCAGCAACTATTAACAAAAGCATACATCTGTCATCCTCAAAATTCTCCAATTTTTATTCTTGTCTGCCACCATAGCTAAGTACCTGTGCTTTTATATGCAGGACCTTCTTTAGTGAATGTTTTGCTGATTTCCCTGTAAATAATAATTATTCTGAAAGGATTGCCATAGTTTTACACACATTTTCCTAGTGTATTAAGGGTTCGCTTTGGGGCTAGATCTTGAGTATCTAATATCAACTCTGGGTTTAGCCTTGGTTGTACAATGGGAGGCTAGTTACTTAAAGCTCAAATTCCAACCTATGTATGCCCACTGAGTGTCCATGTGTTATCTTCTCACACAGTTCTCTCACTCTGCTGTCTTTACTGCAGGATTATTAGTGGAGTACCTCATGTAGTGCAAGTCTTGGTGGACCATCTATGTTACTTAGTGTGAGTTATCTTTAACTCGGAATGTTTAAGTGATCAACATATGTGGGCATTGCTGATAAGAACATGAAATATGGTCAAAAAGTGACATATGCTACCATAAGAGTTTTTAATAAATGATTTGACTATTATGATTCCAAAAGAAACTTTTAGCCTATGTCATGCTATTTAGAAAATCAGGATCTTGCTATTCATTATATTTTTAGCTTTTCTTCCAGTGTTAATATACTTAACATTAATAATTTGGGTGACATTTCCAGAAACTGTCAAGTGACAAATTGAATCATTATCCAGAAGTTATAATTGTTCTATAAGAAAATTTTAAATGGAAAAAAAAAAAAACAAAAGGTTTTAAATCACACAGCTTTAAAAATCTCAACAATTCGCAGTCATGTACTAATGATAAACCCAGTTTTTATTGTGTGGGCATTAAAATCTTCCCTTTCCTGTATCTGTGGGTGAGCTATGGTAACCATGGATGCTACATTTTTAATGAGCCAGAATTTAAGTAGAAACAAAAAAGGAACAAGATAGCAACTGCTTTAGAATAACGTTACACATATTTCTTAGAGCCCGAGAAAGTTTTATAGATGAGACAACTAGTGAGGATATGAGGCTATGAGAAATTACATGTTAAAGAACACTATCAACAACACTCTTTTGGGGAGATATGTGTGTGTGTGTGTGTGTGTGTGTGCAACCATCTACCTCAGGTCTGTTTCCCACTGGCATGAAGCTCCTCTAATAGGCAAGCTGGCTGATCAGTGAGCTCCAGAGACCCACTGTGCCTACTTCTTCAGCTCTGGATTCACAAATAATCTGACTGTACATGATCAAGACTGGATTTGTTTTATTTTATTTTATTTTATTTTATTTTAGACAGAGTCTCATTTTGTGATTGGCCAGGAAGTTGATACACAAACCAAGCTGGCCTCAAGTTCAGAGATTCACCTGCTTCCATCTTGAAGCTGAGATTAAAGGTGTGTGCCACCACGCTGTATGTTCTACCTGTTTTATTTTTTGGTTTAAACCTTTTAACCTGAATTTTAGGGATTGAATTCAGGTTCTCACGCTATTTATACTGATTTATCTTCCCAGCCTTCAAGGACATTCTTAGTAATGAACACATGTATTTGTTTATGTCAATGTCAAACATACTAGGTAAGCTGATAAAATAACACATATAAAACTGCCATTCTGAATAGATTAATATAAAAACTCATTAACATGCATATTTATGCTTCTGGTAAATTAAATAAAATCATCAGAGGTTAAAAAATATAATCAAAGTTGGTTAGCCAGAGAAGCTGACTAAGAGGCTTTCATGACTAAGTTCTAGTTCTTGTTGGGTAGCATTTGAAATGCCATAGGAATCAGGAGGTGGCTCTTTCACTGTTAGTAGAGTCATGGAGAGGAAGGATTTTGATGGCTACATCTTTGATGAACATACAGAGTTGGAAAGCTGCCCTTTACACCAGTACATAAAGACAATAGTGAAATTATTTAGAAAGAATCCCATTATCCATCTTGAGAATTTACCCTCCTAAAAATATACCGGAATTTCATGCCCTTTCAGAGCTGCAGAGTTCTCAACTGTAGTACTTGTAAAGTACAAGAAGACTTGAACTGGAAATGTATACTAAACAAAATCCTGTCGACTGTTCATGTAACCCTAGCACTCAGGATGCTTAAGCAGGAGGAGAAGAATGATATCCAGATAGCATATTATTTATTACATAATGGTTATATGAATATTTAGATAAAATAATGTATTTTGAAAAATAATCTATATTCCAATGACAAAGAATAAAGTCTACACAGAAATCAACAATTTGATGATTAAAATAAAAATCTCCAAAGATAGTAAGATAGCAAGTTTATTCTTTAAAATGTAATAATCTGTATTAAGGGACCAATGGAACTATCTGGAATATATATAATATATAGAGAAGAAATGAAATTTGGAAGAAACTGAAACCCTTGTATCCATTATAACTTTTTGTGCGAACTCTGAGCATCTCATGTGAGAGCAAATAGCCTTATCTTTTAAGTACATTTTTCAGTATAAAGAACCGACAGTATTAAATTAGTTCTTAAAGTGAAGTTTAACCGGGGGCCTTAGCTACTTACTGTCATTATTAATTATCACTCCAATTTTAATACAGGAGAGTCTAGATGGAGATAAGAGGTGAGGAAAGAAAGTATACAAGAAAGGAAAGCCCATTCCTTAGGATTTGGGGTCATTACTCAAGCTAGTGGATTTCAAGGCCTCCTTCTTGATATCTTTGAGGCTGTGTTCATGAGTGTGCAGCTTGCAAATCCCTTCGTTAGTCTTTCTTAACATAATGCTGCTGTGTTTAAAACCAAAAATGGGACAAATATGTGTGTTCCTATTTATCTTAATGGCAGCAACGCTGAAATAGCAAATTCCTCTCTGTTGTGACAATTTCTTTATCTTAGAAAACAAAATGAACCCATAAAAAGAGACAGCATTATTCTTTATCTCACTGGCATAAATTACACATTTTCCAGAGGTCAAGTCTCACAGTGTTCTGGGATAAAAGGAGATATAAGTCATTTGTTATAAAGTTGTTGAAATACATGTTCTTTTGGCAGTCATTTGCTCAGATATACATTGGTATGTAGCCCTCTACGTGAACTTATTACTTTTTTAAAAATATAGTAGAAAACTTAAAAACACTGAACAAAGAGTAATCTTTGTTCTTGTGGAACATATGATTTCCATGTCTAGTGAAAAGAAAAGTTACCCTCTCTGAACTTTCTTGTGGTCTAAGATTGAGCTCCAACCTTATTATGGATTTTAGTATTGTACATAAGAAAAGAGCTTCTTCTCTTCCTTTTGCTCTTTTCTCTTTTCTTCCCCTGTACTCCATTCACCTCTTCTTCATTCCATTGTTTTTGAGATGAGGAAAGGTTACTGGGTTTCCTGGGATATCTCAGGGCTCTTGGTCTACATGCCACAGTCTCCCAAGTTGGTGAGAATATGAAAGTGCCTGGACCACCATAGCTATCTAAACTTCTTGTCTTGAAGCAGCTTTTCTATTTCATGAATTCATAGAAACAGATTAGTGACATAAGAATGAACTTCCCAAATTGCATGTTTTAACAGCCAACTCCAGCACAAGGCATTAGCTGCCTTACTTCATTCGACACCTTCCAATGATTGTGATAGACAACCCATCAAAAATGAATTCTGATGCCTTGGATGCTCCTCTTTCATAGTCATGTTCTTTGGGCTCGCATGATACAGACTAAGGGACAGGGAACATATAGTTGAATAGGTGGTATGGTATGCCACGTAGAAAGTAGATGCTTTTTTTTTTTGAAGAGAGATTTCAAATTGGTGATTTGTGAAAAGGTAAATTCTGTGTTGTCAACAAAAGTATACCATTTGTTGTATTCCATATGTGGAATTCCAGTAACATGGCTTCTCTGGCAAAGGATCATATCCAAAGACCTAGATATGTATGATCCAGCTGGAATACAGACAGACATACCGCATACCGTTAATCTCTCTAATTGAAATACACACACAACCTTAGTGCATACTGTTCAGATAAATTTAGTTTATAGAAGGAAGCAGCCATGTTTGAAAGTGACATCTAATGAGGGGCAGACAGAGTGACAAATCAGAGAAAGGACTGACAGAATGAATCAGAGATAGGATGTTCCTAACTCTCATGAGAACAGCACAGGAAAGCTATTTAAGAGCAGTGCAGGGAGAGAGAGTCAGTCAGTTGGGAGACAGTACTTTGAGTGTAGTGCAGTGGAGTTGAGTTTGTTCAGGAGTTAATGAAGTTCAGGGCAGGTCATCAGAGGCAGATGAAGCCAGAGTATAAGAAGTAGCCAGAAGATAGATTATATGTATGTGTATGTGTATGTATATGATATATATGTGTACATGTATATGATGTATATGTATATGATGTATACATATATGTATATACCAGAGTTAGTTTGAGGCCAAGTAGAGCAATTCAGTGAATAACTGAAAGAAACAAGATTCAATTAGTCAGCTTGGAGAGGAGTTTGGGCCAGAACAGCTGAAATGAACCAGCCAGCCAGAGTTCAGAAAGTACTAGAAAGGGTGAGCTTATTCAACAATAGCCCTTTAAGATGACAATTACATCAGGTAAATAAGCGATACATGTACACATTAAGATATTATTGGTATTAAGAATGCATAGTAAATGTATTTTTTATAGTACAGGACATTTGGTAAGTTCATTTGGAGTTGGCATGCTGAAAGAAGCCATATGGGAGTGGCTTCATATTGTATAACACATAAAACACTTGAAATACATTCTTTTCACCATCTCTGAGCTGAGACATCCAGTTTTTCTTGTCCTATACATCCTAACTTCTGTGTTCTGCCATTTATACTTTGAATATCTGTTACACTGACTGTCCTGCTCCTCTGTCCTTATACTGGTAATGAATTAAACCATTGGCTTTTCTGAGTTCAGTAATATGGACAGTATATCATGTCAATTTTTATAATAAATTCCATATATATTCTATATATTCATGTAAGGATATAAAAGTATATCATATTATATATAAGCATATATTAGTAAATATTCTCACAATAACAAATAACCACACATACAGACATTCTTAATCTATCCATAAGTACTTTTCTCTTCTTACTTTTCTTACCTCTGGTTCTGCTTCTCAATGAAACCTAGACTCATATAGAACATCAGGCTGAAAACTCAGGTGTGATTTCTGTGTGATAATCTTGAAGAATTCTATCTTCTCTGGGTAACATTGATTTGTTTTCAAAAAACCTTTAATGGATTGCTTAAGACCTACTCGTGTTATGGAGGGCAAGACTGTTTACTTAGTAGGAGCATGACTATCAGTTACATCTGTTTAACATCTTCTGAACATCATTTAGTGTTTGAACAAGAAACTAAACTCTATAGGCCAGCCAAGTTGTCACAAAATTCACCATCACCCAATTCAGTTAAAATGAGCTGGAACATCTCAATCTGTCCTCCATGTGAAATTTCTCTTTCATGTTTCTAATCTCACTTCTGCTTGGTTTTTCAGTGTATCTCTCCCTATACAAATCTTCTCTTTGGCAGATATGGAGTACCTATGTTTTTAAGCTCAAATGCTGTATTTTCTTACATGAAATAGGATTTTAAAACTAGCCTCCTCTTTTTATATTATTATCAAATATATCTGTTGTGTTATGTTTTTTTCTCTGAAGAGATGTAAACAACAACTTATTCGTCCTAAATAGGCTACTGATGACAGACCAAAATAATGATTCCAAACACATTTTAGGGAGCCAATGAGTTTGCTTATAGGAACACAGGGGAAGAGTTACAGAAGAGTGAGAAGCTCTGAAAGATGTAACCTTAGATAGTCTGATTATCTCACGGATGGTCTCACAAATACTGCATTTTGAATTCTCATCTTCAGTTAACCTTTCATCTTCTACATTTTTTAGCACTACTCGGGATCATGTGCAGGCTGTGTAAGGGAAGGAATGGTCGCTGAAATTTCTGGTGCGGGTCTCCTCCTTTTTACTAGTAAGTGTTAACAGTCCTGTGACCACTCTCTCCAACCCACCTACAGTTAGTATTGCTTTGTTCGTTTCATTGCTAAGAGTTCAAGTTTATTTCTGCACCAGGAATTTGAACAGGAATAAGATAATCATTTCAGTCAGAAGAAAAAAAAACTATAAAACTTTCCTTTCCTTTTTAGAACTAAAAATATAATTTTGTACATAAATTATTATTTGCTCTTATTTATTTGAAGTTGTTTCTTTTATAATTTTGACACTTTATATCACATTTAATTTTAAAATTTATCTAAATTCTTAAGTAAATTACTCCAATTCAAACAAAGTCAATACCTTTGATCAAATATGTGGTGTGTACTTCTATTTTTTTTCATTTATTTGAAAACGTAAGGACTTAAAAAGAGATAAGTGCTATAATTTTGTTTAATTTTAGTATGCTTCTTATCCCCTAGGCATTTCCCAACTTGGTTGCATTTATACCATAGTTAGAAATCTAGATTTTGAAATCTATTGTTAAATAATGATATTCAGATATTTATACAGTTATCTGTAGAAAGGAGGTTAGTTTGTTCCAGTGTCTTGTCATCATAATTTATCTGATTCCTCTGTCTTATTTCAGCTTAGCAGAATCATAGGAGAGTTATCCCAGGTTTTTTTTTTGTGTGTGTGTTACTAAGGAACACCCAAACCCCTGGTATTAAGTAGGTCTACATCATATTAGGTTTTCTTCATATGAAGTACTCCTAGCATTTGTTCACTGTAGAAATCATATTTGTATGTGGCTGTTAATGGTATAAGGATCTCACTGTGGACCTCCTCTGCTCTGGGTCTTATAATCCCTGTAGGAAGAATTTACATGAGACATTTGGAGAACAGTGTAGAAGATAGAATTTATGTCAGAGTAGAATATATCTCAGGGCCTGAGAGTGGACAATAGCCAAAGGGACCATTGCACTATCAAGACTTTAGGCAAGATTTATGCTATCTTAAAATCTCTAGATCAAACAGCTTGCCTGGAGGACTTTGTCCTGTCTAGGTGGTTGACAGGCCTGTTTTTCTTTATCAGCAAGCTTCCAGCTAAAAAGTAATCTTGTAAGGTTTAGGGCTCCTCAAACCAGATTTAGGTAGTTGTCTATTAATAACTTCTGACAGTTCAGCATGTCTCTTCTCTTCCCAAGATCCCATTTCTCTGACCAGTAATTAATGTCTGAAAGTTTCAAGCTATATTTTTAAAGCCCATTATTAGGTAGGGGCTCAATCAAATGCCTTCTAATCCTCCTGATACTTTATGATCTATCTAATACATTTTACACATTTAGTTACAAATTTCAGTTATCTTGTAGTTTATGCTCATAGAAATATTTTTTTAATTTGGCTGGAAATATTATTGACTAATGTATATTACCTCTGTTATTCTTCAATGAATTGTGCTATACACATAAAAAGTATTAAATCATGATTCATCAATCTGACAGCATTCTGGACCAGTAAAATTTTACAATCTGCAAACTGACCATTATATACTCCCTTGCTACAAATTTATGTATATTGGTCTTCATGTGTCCCAATTACTGCATTTATCTCTCAAAAATTTATTATCAGTAAATGAATTATAGGTGCCAAATACAGCAGCAATTCCCTCAATTACTTTAGAGAATATCATTTAGAATATAGAAAAGTTGAGGAGAGAAGGGGAGAGTAAGAAAGGGAGAATAAGAGGGAAGAAAGGGGAAAAGAAGATGAAAAAGGTCTAGGAAAGAGCAGGACTGAGAAAGGAAGAGAGAGTAAGCAGATTGAGGCAAGGAGAAATTTTAAAGAGCCATCCAGCTTGTTAAAACCGGATCATGTCCTCACTATTCATTTTCCACACTTGTAGCTTTTATTGTTGCTGCCCTCATTAAATAGCATATAATTGACTGTTCCTTTGGTATTTGGCATTGTTCTAGGTGTTTTAGTATTTAGCTGAGGAATTAATGAACAGTAGAAGCAAATCTGTGCATGAGTGTTTTATCTCTCTAAGAAGTAGCCAAAATACACCCAGGGCAGCTTTTAGAATTCAGATAGCCCAATACAATATAAAATATCATTAGTCCCACCACCTCTGGGTAATTATTTCAGCCCTCCAAAAGAGCATTTTGAAATGTTGGGTTGATCATTTTTGAATAATTAATTCAACAAATGCTTAGTGAGTACTTATTCTGGGACAAACTATCAGATGGAGAGGTAAATTGTTCCATATCCATATCTCTCATATTTATCTCCTTGCAATCACTCCTAAAATTATGCCTGGCTCATGTTGTGCTCAGTAGATGTTTAAGTGATAAGTGTTAGGTGCTAAGTAGATCACTTAGTGTTTCAGATGAATAAAAATTTGATGCCTTAAGGGGAGGTGTAGGATGTATTTATTACATACAGTTTTATTCTCACATATTATGGTCTCCACTCATGTGGTTCTTGTGTTTCCCCCCTATGGAACAAATTAATTTACTGTTGATTGTGCCATATGGCTCAGAAGATTCACTCAATTTACTTTCTATTTTTCTAGAACTCAAAACCTGCTCTAATTTGCCTTCTACTTCTGTAATAAAAAACTATGACAAAAAAAGTTAGTTGGAGAGGAAAGGGTTCATTTGGTTACCTCATGCCAAGCACAATCACTGAGAGAAGGCAGGGCAGGAATTCAAGCAGGAAGCTGGAGGCAGGAACTGAAGTAGAGACCATGAAGGAATGCTTTCCTCACATGGCTTGCTCAGCCTACTGTCTTATACAATGCACAATCACCACATCAGGCATGACATCTTTTTCAGTGGTCAGGGCCTCCCATTTTAATCATTAATCAAGAGAATGCCTGCAAAGACTTGCACATAGGCCAATGTGATAGAATCATTTTCTCATTTGTGGTTCTCTCTTTCCAGATGACTCTAGCTTTATGTCAAGTTAAAAACCACCCCCACTCCCAACACCAACACCACCAACATAACAACAACCAGGAACAGAATCAAAAACCTAACCAGCACAGTACTAATTATACTCATAAACTTTTCTCTACTTAGAAAATTTCAATCAAGAAAAAAATTGGATATAACCAGAAATAATCATATTATCCAAATTAAGTATCAGAAAGACAAACAGTGTCTTTTTACTCTCAAACTTGAGTCTTATGCTTTATAGATACATAAAATCATAAATGTTCAGATGGCATTGAAACAGAAAAGGAACTTCTAAGAGAACAAATGGGATAATGGGAGAGAAGTTGGGTGAGAAGTGGAAGATGTGTTCTAAGAACGTTATATGATAAATGAAAGTGGTCTTATGTAACCCTGTGTAATAAAAAGCGGAAAGAATGAAAGAGAGAGGAGGAAGGAACAGGGGGAAGGTGGGGAGATATAGAGTTCACTTGTCAGACTTTGTGTCTCATTATTAAGAAGAAAGAAAGAGCTGGCCTTGAGAACACCTTTCAATGGTCGAGAACTCAGCCTTGTCATCTAGGGATGATGCTCACCATTGAGTTCACTGGTGAGGACAATCTATAGGCAGGAGAAATTCTAGCTAAAAGTCCTAAACATGTGTCACTCCTTCCTGCTTTGGAAGCAATTTGCTTTTTCCCCAGAGTCTATCCAAAACTTTTCCTTTCTCTGTAAAGTTCCCCCTTTCTAACTTCCTGACAAGTATTGTCACGTTCTGTTCTTTTTACCAATATGGTTACAATAAGCATCTATTATATCAAATGGATTTTAACTTTAAAATTGCTTATATTTTATATTCTTGCTTAATTTTATAATTCTTAAAGTCATAAACTTTGCTTTTATTTTTGGACCAGTTGTCCTGTCTGAGTTACTGTGAGCTCTTATCTCCTATTAAATAGTAATGCACATATCCTCTTTTTTCTAATTTTTTAGCTTATAATTAGGATCTCCAGGTTTTCCCTGACAAAATGGGACCAAAATACTTTTTCAACTAGCCTTATAAAGTTATAATACCAATTATGAACTGCAACACATATATAACTTTAAGTTAAAAGCCCCGTCTAAAAATCACAACAAAGACACAACTATAATGATCAGTGCCTCTGTAGCAAATGCCTTAAGCTAAATTTCAAGCATTTTTAACAAATTGGATTATTAAAAAGATTTAATTGGTCTGAATTATAAATTTATATAATTCAATGCACTTTAAAAATTAATTTCCTTCAATTTACACAACTTTGTAAAGTGCATGATGACAATTCATCATCTGTGTACAACATGAGGTAGTCAGGTTGGGGCATTGAACTCTGTCTTCCATAATCAGCGTTAGGTGCTGAACATTTCATACTGTCAAGATGTTTTGAAACAGCACTACTTCTCACAGTAGCTCTACTGTGATGAAAACAATCTGGGGGTTCTTCCACATTTGAGCTGCTTTTCCCTTCCCACTTCCTTATTATCACTCTTTCATCTCCAGTGATCAGTATTCCACTTCATCCTTCTACACGGTTGACTCACTGGTTTCTACAAGCCAATGAGAACATGTTGGGCTTGTCTTTTCTGAGTCTATGCTATTTTACTTAACAAATTAATAGTCTTGGGTTCGGCTATATTGCTAGAAATGGAAGAATTTTAATTTTTTCATGACTGAATAGTATTTCACTGTGTAAATTCATCCCAATATAACATTGAGAAAATTTCTGTTATTATCATCTCCATTTTTTAGATAACACACACACACAGAGAGAGAGAGAGAGAGAGAGAGAGAGAGAGAGAGAGAGAGAGAGAGAGAGAGAGGAGGGGAGGGAGAGAGAGAGAGTTCATATTTCCTGTCTAAGCTTGTGGTGTGTTAGACAGAAACCAGGTACCAGAATCAGACACTTTGGTGATGAACCGTCTCTTTAATGCTTGCTGGGATAGGAGTCAAATGGCTGTTTCCCAGAAGTCATGAAAAACTGTCCATCTTTTATCTTATTATCACCTGCTTAGGAATCCTGAGAGATCATCCTTTTCTGCTTCATAATTAAGGAAATGTGGAAAGAACTTGAAAATTCTATATCCGGAGGGCAAGCTTATTAACAACCCATAAGGGAAATTTTAGATAACTTTCAGAACTGTAATGGATAAGTAACACAGTCTTCAGGGATTTCCAGGCTACATCTCCCTGAGCCTAAATGCCTGCCAGTTCTTCTCATTCTGAAGAGTGAATAGTGAGAGGATGAGGGACACTAGGAGGCCAGGGGTCTGTTTGTGTTTGTCCTGTGAGTTGAACCTATTTTTAAAATTACCATTTGTTTGGTCAGAGAGATGAATAATCACAGAATACTAATGCTTGATTAATACTATTCTTGAGCCTCGAGCTAAAGGGCTCCACCATGAAGACTCTGTGCCTAGAGGGACCATGCATCTTTTCATGTCCATTTGGGTTTTTATTTTCACATAACAACGTTTGGTAGAAATCATCTCTGAGCTTTCTTGTTTCAAGCACTTTGTAACATGCAGACTAAATACAACCAATCTTTCCTTTTCTTGCCCTGCTGCACATGCTTAGTGCATCTGATGACTTTATTTAAATAAAGTTGAACATTGAAAGCTGACAAGGATGGGAAGTGCAAGCCTCAGTGTTAGGAGGAATGATGAGGGGGATAGTTTGGGGGAAATTAATCCAGGGAGGTTGAGTTTAGAGTGACTGATGTTTTTTCCTTACCTCAGACAAAACTCCTATGGTTTTATCTTACAATTGCCCTATGCGATAATGTGCATTTGATGATAAAAATGTCCTGTATCATATGTGAGAGGCACACTGTCTTTTAGATACCTCAAGTGGCACAGGGTTGCCTGTCAAATGAATGACTTATATCATCTAATTGGCCCCTGAAGAGGTCCTTCTCTTATTATTCTCTCGCTCTGGATTGAGCACACATGTCTTAAGCTTTCTCTGCTTTAGCAATTTTTTGAGACTGAGTTTTCTGCTTGACTGCTGCACTGTCCTCTGTTTCTTATCAACTTGGCAGCTGAGCCCTGGTTGCCTTCCTCTTAAAGCAAAAACTAGAGCCCTTTGCTCTGCTTCCTCGCTCTGCTCCTGAAAGCCAATCAGCCAAAGCTGATCAGGAATCTCATACAGTGACATCAGGGGCTTACATGTGTAATCACAGATAAAGCAAAGCCGTTGGAAGGGAGGTGATTTTCTGAAGAGAAGAAAGCGGGGGTAGAAAAAGTTTCTAAAATTGATGGAATTCTCCTCACTGCCGAAGCTAGATGAGGCAGTAGTCAGAAGGGAATTGCAGAAGACACTGTCTGTATCTCCAACATCGTCTAACCATAAATTGGCAAAGACAGCTTAAGAATGAAAGGTTAAAATATTTACCTGACCTAAGTGAATAGACAGTGATTCTCAGAGAGGAAGAAAACCTCCTCAGAAAATATTTCCCTTACAATTCACAGGGTAGTGAAGACTATAAAACTGTTTTTATATATGATGTTCATCAAATGTAAAGTTACTTGCAGATCCATGTAGCTCTTCCCCCAACATCCATCCCCATGTGCATGATGCAGAATCTGTTTTCTGATACTTCAATAGCAGTAATAGTTGGACAGAGATCAGAGACTGTATTCCATCATTCATAATGTCAAAGGGACTTGGCCCATCATTCATAATGTCAAAGGAACTTGGCGAAGTCATATGATGAGATATCAGAACTGGCAAGGATTTCTGTTTCATGATTTCAGCCTTGTGTAGGGGCAAGAGGTGTTAAAGACCAATCTAAGGTCAGGACTTAACTACTGCAAATGGAGATTGCCACCTACTAAGTGATATGTGTAAATGTTAGCTTTCTATTATGCAATTTTGCGTGAGTAGTATTTACATTTTTGTGTGTGCATGCACAATTATTCACAGGGGGTGTCAGTGCATATGTCTAGGCATGAACACAAAGACTGTGGAGCCTGGAGACAAATGCTGGATCTCTTTTAAAATCTCAATCAACCATAATTTTTGAGATAGGACTCACACTAAACCTGAGCTTATGAATCTGTTTGGGTTAGGAGGCCAGCAATCTTCAAGGATGAATCTTCTTACTGCTCTCCCTAGCACTTGACTTGCAGACTTCTGCTGCTGTGCTCAGTCTGTTTAGTTTTGCTTTGCTTTTTTTTAGTGTGAGTGATTGGGACTTGAACGTAGTTCTTCATAATAAGGAGATAATCACCACCTTGGTCTATACATTTAAATGCAGGATATGAAGACTTTTCTTTGTTATTAACCCCGGCCAACTTCCCAATATCTCAGAATCACTACAACATACTTTTTGAGATGATTTTGTGATTGTCGATCCATTCGGAGATATTTAAGGATGTCTTCAATTCCTGAAAGTTGGTGACAAACATTTATAGTACTGCTCAGTGCACGTCCATCACATGTACATAGAGTGGAGGCTTGCAGTGTTCACCTGGTCAACAACAAATTGCTGTAAATTGGTATATGCTGAAACAGTAATTTACTCAGTTTGATCTCTACGTCACACAGAACGTGTAGACTGATTGGTCAGAGAATAGTACTTACAAAACAATCCATGGCATTGAGAGCCAGGCTTGGAATTGAGATGGTCTTTTACATTTCCCAAGTGTCTCACAATCATGTATTATTCAGACATAGGTAGAGCTTGGGAGCTCTATTCTGTGCTGAGCACTGTTGGGATGACTGTAAGCCAATCACAGAAAACACCAGAGCTATAGGAGGTCTGGCATCTCAGCTCTGTCCACGTCTCTGATTCTATTATAGTCTCTACCTACTCCAGACCCTGGACTTTGATTCATTAATTAATTCCAAAAATATCCATTAAACTATGTTATATGCATATCATCATTTTGGATAGAAGGAACTCCATGGTAGAAATGAAACAAATTGGACATAGATGAGATAAGACTTGAAGTACATTCTGAGTGAGATGGACAGGTAATACAGATTACAGCACATGAGTAAGACAATTTTAGCTAGCTACCACTTCCCATGCTTCTATTACTTTTGTATGCATATATGTATCTATTTGTGTGCATGTGTGTATTAATTCAGATATACGTGGTGTGGATGGAGACCAGAGGTAAATATCAGGTTTCATCCTTAGAACACCAAAGATCTCCCTTGGGCAGATTCTGTAATTGGCCTGTGAATAAAAAATTAAAAATAAAGAAAAAGAAAAGGACATGATTGCTCTTAGGTTTGGTGGAATAGGTTTATTGTAGATAAAAAGGGAGGTTATAGCCAGATGTAGGGGTATCTGGGAAAGTCCAAAGTAGACATGACAGTGAGCCATGTAAAGAGATGGAGGAGGAAAAGGGAGAGGGGAGAGAGGGGAAGTAAAAGAGGTTAGGTAACCAAAGTGTCTAGATAATACAGGGAAGAAGAGCTGAGGGATTGGCAGCCCCACTCCTGGGCTGAAGAGTTAGGGTAGGGGTGAGGTATGCCAGCCATACCCTGTAACAGGAAGGGACTGAGAGATATGTGGAGAACCTAGCAGCCAGGTCTACTTTCAGATGTTAAATAGGCACTTCAGCCATTTATCCCAAGGTTTAAGACTTTAACAGCCAGGGGCTCACTAATTAGGCCTCCAGTGAGGGCTCCAGTTCATACAGTTAAATCACATTACATTCAAATATGCACCACAATTTCACTCTCTGTAGGTATCAGTAAACTTCAGATCCTTACCAAAACAGCTCCTTCTGCATTTGGAGGACCACCCATCCCTGGCTCTGGTCTCAATTTACTCCCCTTTCCCCCTCCCCATAGGCCTCAGTGTCTCGCTGTATAGGTCTAGCTACCTCCAAAATCCTTATGTAGAACAGGATAGCCTCAAATTCCAAGATCCACCTGCCTCTGCCAAACCAAATGCTGGTAACAAAATTGTGCACAACCACAACAGGCTCCCTCTTCAATTTTAAAACATCCTTTAAGACCCAACTCTATGATTTCTACTTTTAAAAATGAAACAATAGAAATAAGGTTCATGAGTTTATTTTTAGCCAAGAAAAGATACAAAGACAAAGAAGAAAAAACCATAAATGTAGAAATGTTTTTTTTCCCCTCAGGGCCAGCAAGATAGTCTATTCCACAGGTAGAAGTACTTTCTGCCAAGCCTGAGTTCCTAAACTCAGTCTCAAGCACCCACATGGTAGAAGTAGAGAAAAAAAAAAAAAAAAAAAAAAAAAAAAAAAAAACTCCTAGTATTTTTGCTTTGATCACATGGGCTTTGTGGAAGTGTACACCATGTCACCCATGTCACACACACACACACACACATACACACTTGCATGTACACGCACACACACTTTTTTAAAAAAGAAATTCCTGCTGCATATTATCACAAGTAAATTTCTGACTTTCTAATTATCTGACAGGCATGTTTGGCGTAATCAGAACATCTGCCCCCCGAATCTTTCATCATCAACTTCATAATAAGGCAAGTTTTTTGGCCGAGTATCTGATGGGTGACAAAAGCAATCATTTCGTAATACAGCCATGAGTATACTATGCTTTCCTAATAAAACAGAGAACAAGCCATGCTATGAAAAACAGGATACAGGAAGGACACGGGTCCTCAATCACAAACTCTAGGAGGATGCCACAAAGTAGGCTTTCCAAATGAGAAGCTCTGACTCTCAGAGGAGGGTTTTTCAGAAGAGAATTCTAGGGTCTTGACTTTTCCCTGCCTCAGCAGTGTAGTTCTGTATGGATGCAGTTTAATACAGCTCCAACTTCCTATGATAGGATCAGAAGCAGTTTTGAAAGTCAAATGTGCCAGGGGAGAGCTTCCTGTGCAGGGTGACAGCCATTATCCGCCCTCCTGCCTACTCTTTAAGGCTTTCAGATACAGCAGCAATTCCATAAAGTCTTTCTATTCATCTTTGGCACGTCTATCTCTTGTCTCATTATAATTTCACTTATTTCTATAAAAGAAACTTGACAGCTACAGAACATTTGAGGGAAAAGTGGAAGGAGGGTTGTATGTGGGAGAAGAAAGACGCAGGCGGTGGGGGGGAGGGAAGAATCTGCACGTGGCTGTAAGTCCTCAGAGAACCCCTTTGGGTGACACCTTCAGAAAGGCCTGCATGACAGCCATATGGCAGCATGGTCCCTTGGCATTATTTGCAGTTGCCTAGAGGCTTCTGTGTAAATGGGATAAAGTCACTGCCACTAGCATAACAAAGGGGTAGCTCTCCCACATTCTCCCCACCCACAAAAATATACTTAGCTTCCTACAGTTATCCTGAGCAGAGATGCTGGCACCTGTAACTCCATCTGTGTACATTACAAGTTATAATATGTGCATATTTGAAGCAGCATGTTCTTGCTAATTTGTGCATCCATTTCTTTCTTTCCTAATTCTAAAAAGAAAAATTTTAAATGAAGCAAAGGAGGTTGTCAGCTCTAAGTCTTTGCTCCCATCAAACTCATATGCTAATCCTTAATGTGATAGATTCTGGAGCTAGGCTCTTGGGAGCTAAATAGGTCATGAAGCTATATGGTCCTCTTGAGAGGAATTACTACCCTAGTAAGAGGCAAAACAGCATGCTTTGCTATCTATGCTCAGAGCACAAAGGGAACAAGAAGCATTCAACTTCCTTCAACATAGCAGCAACTCTTACTAAGAACCTAATTGCACAGGGACCCTAATCTCAGACCTGAAATCCCAGCTATGAGAAATAAATTCTGTCATTTTAATTCTCTTGTCCTGTGATGCTTTGTTATCATAACAACATGAACTGACGAAGAGAAACTCTATAACTTTTAAATGACTGCATCCCTCTAAATATGAATTCCCAGCATAACAACATCCTTAAGCTATCTTTCTTCTCATAGAAACAAGAAATAAGAATAATAAGATTTTCATGCATGCATGTATGTTTATGTCCATGTATATTCAGACATACACACGTGTGAGCAAGTTCACGTACATCTAAGCATGGGTGTTTGGAGACCAGTAGACAACTCTGGGTTAGTTATTCCTCATGTGCAGCCCACTACTTTGAGACAGATTTACTTACTGACCTTTAACTCCAGGCTGCATGGGCTGGCTTGTAAATTCAGGCAACCCTCTGTCGCTCTACCTTCCCAGTGCTGGATGATAAGCCACTATGCTAGGCCAAATTTTTCACATTACTTCTTGTAATCCAACTAAGTCTCCATGCTTACAAGGTAAGCACTTTACCATCTGAGTCATTTCCCACGTCTTTCAATTTTAATAATATATCCCATAGTTTCTATTAGTTTATTATATACATTATCTCTGTGATTTTTATTCTACCACAAAATATTTTTGTAGGCATACCATGCAATACTAAAATATAATAATTCTTTGATCACACAATTGTTACAATCCAAAATATGTAACAAAAACTTGAGATAGTTCTTATGACTTATCAAATACTGGATGTGTGGATTAAGAGTATAATCTAAATGATTTCACTTGTGTTACCATTATTGATGTACTATAAGCTAAGATTCTCTCTTTTTAGGAAAGCAAGAAAGAAGTTTACGTACTTAAAAATGTAAATAATATATACCAATAATTATGTTCTCTCTGTAGGTTTTACTAACTTCCTGTAAATTAACTGAAGATTTACTCTTAATAACACATTTTCTCTTCTAATTTTTATTTCCTTATAAATGTTATTAATGTTTTTCTTGGGTACACTCTAAACAGGCAAAAAATGGGTACAATTATTATAAATAAGAAGTTGGCCACACCATAGGAATAGGTAAGATAGTAGGACTAATGGCTCTGCCTACATTCAAGGATCTAACATAATGTGACCCTCTTGTACCTTTTTAATTGTTATTCTTTCTAGAAGACTATAAAGGTTTAGTTTTAAAACACTTTAAAATTGCCTCCATCTTTCTGAGTTTTATTGGTACAACTTTTATCTTCTCCAGTTTTTTAAAGAATCATAAGTGATGTGATTATCATCACTATGAGAATAATTAACCCTAGCTTCTTGACACTCTAAGTAGGGAATGCATTATTTCAAGTAGCTGGGACTGAACTGCTAAACTCCTCCACTTTGGAACGGTAAAGGGCTCCTCCGCCTGGATTCACGTGACTTAGTCATGCAGCTTCTCGATAACATGGTGCAGGGAAGAAGTAAAACAGTTCATATTGTCACATGGGGAACTGCAGGGAAATCTCTTTAAAGGTTAATTGCCTATTAAGACCAATAAATAAAAAGAACTGAGAGATTGCTATACTGAGAATCAGATTTTTCTCCATCGACGTATCACGTTCCTTTGGAAAATGACTACATTGTTTTAAAAATTGAAACAGAAAGCTATCATCACAAAAGCAAAGTGAATATTTGCAGTCCTCACACTCCACCCTCTCAAGATTAGAATGCTCCAATATTTGAATGAAATGGGATTTTTATTTGGAGTATAGATAAATGGAAGAAGCTGAGAAATACCTAGCGATAGCATATTCATTTACATAATCAGGGGATTATATTCTACATTTATGCTGATAACCTACTGTAGTCAACTGTATTTTACCAACATTTATTCAGCTTCTTAATACAAATTCAAGAACTCTCCAGGAACATTGCAAAGATAAACAATGAAGAAAATGTAAAGAGGAAAATATAATTTATATGAAGTCCTTTCTTTCAGAGATACTGAAATTGCACCATTGCCAATATGGCTCTATAAATATATAAATGGGACCAATGTGTGCTTATGAACTGATTTTCACATTCAACAATGAATATCAACTAATAAATACTAACAAATAGTCACTAAATCAGGGTGCTTTTATCATAATTATATGTTAGATATATGTGATAAACAATTTAGCATATTTTCTTCTGATGTATTCTTTGTGATTGATCTTGAGAACAATACTTCAGAGAATAAGTAGAGTTTATTATTGTTCAATTAAGGTTTGAGCATGGATGTTGGTAACTAAGAACTTAGATAATCTATAATCCAACAATGTAAAATAGTATGAAAAAAACCTCATATTTGCATGCTAGTGGCAGAGACAAGACTATACATTTATTGGATGCATGTTTTAATGTAGCAGTATTATGGGGATAAAAGTGTAAATTTTAAAACAAAAACTGCAGATCTTTTTGAAAAGATAGCTCAACTCTATCAAGTGAATTTTGAGCTGTATACAAACTGTCTAATGAGTCTTTAATTTGGAAGGTCTTAGCTGATACTAAGACCTAATTAACCCTCTCATTCTCAGCATCACTAACATACATTTATCTGCTACTTATCAACCTAAGTATCAAAACTCATTTCAGCTTACCTTTGTTTGAAACCTTTGTCTTTTGAACCATTTCTGAATATAGAACATGGACAAAAGAAATCAGTGTACCTTGTTAAATGAGTAATATGTGAAAGACAGGAAAAACACAATAAATCAAAAAAAATTATATTAATTCTAATTAATTTTGTTGACTCATTATTTTCTGTTGTTGTTTGGTTGGTTTGGAGGGGGGATTGTTTTTGTTTTTGCTGAACTTCAACTGGTTTCATGTTAGAAGCTGTAAGTGGTAAAAAGAGAAATAGCCTTTAATGTGGAAAGTTCAAAATATAGCCAGCCCCACGGGTGAAGTTAAATATTCTCAAGGGGAGAGTAATAGAATGGCTCAAAAAAGAGTTTTCTTCATCATTTTATATGTTATAAAACCTGAAAGAGAACGGTGGTTAGAGGAAGCAGGAGTTCATTTTCAATGGTCAGAGTAGTTTTCATCCTGTTTGAATAACTCTAAGTCACCTGGTCACCAGGTAGAGGATATTAACCTGTACATGTGAAAATGGTATCACATGAGAGTTCTTGGCCGAGAATAGAATTGAAATCATGTCATATTCTACAATGCTAACAGTTAATAATTAGTGACACCACAAAAGGAAAGAAATGACATACACGGGGGCAAACACAGTTTGATTGCTGGCAGTTTCATGAATATTCATTTCATATTCATTGTATTTATAATTTATCTTACCATTTTTTTCTGATGTAGACTGTGGAACACCAATCTACAGTTAATAATAGATATTCCCACTATTTTATTTATTTTAAACAAGATTCACTATGTATCTCAGGCTGGCCTTGAACTCATAGATCTTCCTAATCTAGTTATTTAGAATACAAGGACAATCCACTATGCTTTATGTCAAATTCAGATGTGTGTGGTTGTTGTACACCTGCATGTAAATATAGTGAGCATACAATATAGAATAGATTTATACAAATTAAGCGAAAAATATCTATTAAGTAACTATCTTGCGTCACATGAAACTATATAGTGCTTGGTGGGTTATTGGCATTTATAAATCTATAAACACCTCTATTTCTCTTTCCTTTTTGTGCTTTAGTTTTCCTTTGTGTGTGATACAGACATATAGGAGTGAGCTTTAAGACCTCTGCTTGGGATTTCTGCTCAAAATGTTATTCCCAGGGTCTGAGGTTTTCCTTTCTTTCACCAGTAAAGCTTGGCTTATATGCCACTGCCATGCAGAGAATACAGGCTCCATATTCTTCCAATACTACAAAGTAATCTCCTTTAGACAGTCTTAGTTTTCTATTGTCCTAGCATTTTTTCCTCCCCAAACACACATAAACATTCCTATAGATTTTTCATCTATCTATAAGCTGTCTGTAATTTACTTCACTTGATTGTTTATGGGATATGCCCTTTTAACAACTTTGTCCATTTATGGCCAATGTTCTTTGCCAGGCATCTAAAACTAGCAGAGATGCAACCAATGAGTGAATTAATCAAAGAGAAAAAGAATGCAGACATCTATCTAGTGAATGATGTGCTAAGGCAAGCAACTTTCATACCTACCATGTGAATATTCCCAGTTTTGTCACTGCCATTTTCAATTTGAAAAAAATCATATATACAATATATGCACAAAGAGGCATGGGCATGTCCTTTATGTCACTGGTCAGGAAATAGAAATAACTTTCTACAATAGATAAAATTTCAGTAACCTCAAATGCTAAGAATTTGGAATGACAGTGTAGGATTGGTTTGAATGCCAAATGATCCATGCCTCTGTCCCTTGGGGTGTCTTTGTGTTGGAACCCACACAGGTTCCCTGA
The DNA here is from genome assembly GCF_011762505.2 of Arvicanthis niloticus. Lineage (NCBI taxonomy): Eukaryota > Metazoa > Chordata > Mammalia > Rodentia > Muridae > Arvicanthis > Arvicanthis niloticus. The sequence goes on along the minus strand of NC_047665.1, from coordinate 59,262,428 downwards.
TGTAACCTTGCTGGAATTATATACTTGTTAGTGATTTGGAACTTTTTCATTTCATCTGGGACTTTGTCATGTAAGTAACTCAGTCTCTTTTCTATATAAGATGATGGACCTGTCTGGCCACCCTTTTAAACCTAACATTATGAAATAAACAAGGCATGGTTGGTTATGTGTATACTACTTGAATGGGCTAAAACAATTCTAAGCAAAACCATTCTTGGATGCTCTCTGGGAGGGCTTTTGATCTTTGAAGCTCACATGTTGCACACACCATGTTTTTATTTTCCCTACATAATTTTGACACATTGATGAATCACTCAGGAATAGCAAATGGTGAATCTGACATGAATATCCCAGCTTCTCCTATTGACACAAAGCATCAATTAAAAGAATTAGAATGAAGAATTGTTGTTAAATAGACATATATTAACATCCATTCTAAGGTAGAGATTCTCCCAGTGATTTCTGTCCCAGCCCTAGGTATAAGGAGAGTATCCCTTGGTAATCTGTGTATTTCAAGAAGATGCAAAGTAGTAACCAGTGGCAGAACCAAGGCTGTGTATCCTTAGCTCATCTTAGCTATCCGTCTTTTTTCTTTCCCAAGCACACAGTACTTTCCACTAGACATTTTAAAAGAGCAATGGTATAAAGCCTTCATAATCATGTTTATATATCTATACATACATGCCTATGCATACAGAGGAGGCATGCATGTATGTACATACACACACATATATATGTATGCTACATGCATGTATCTACATGCGTATATTATGAGTGAAGTGGTTATAGGTTTTTATAAATTGTGAATGGGATAGCTCTATGTTTCTCTTACTAGCTAAAAGAAACCATCAGGTACTCAAGTTAATTTCTTTCTTTTGAACCAGACACTGTGTTTCTACATTAATAGGTCTCTTCTAAAAATTGTGTAGTCTCGGTGAGGAAGAAGCTCTTGATGAGAAACAAGAAAATGAATGATGTAGATCATTACAAGTTAGGCTAAGTTCTAAAGTATTAAAAACTGCTGGACAGGAAACAAATTTGACTTTGTTTCAATGTAATCTACAAATAATTGCTCACACCCACAAAGTGCAGCTAACCAATTTAGGGATCACGAGTGCTAGAAAGACACATGTAAGTAGGTATACAGTTTACTGCCCACCAGCTGGACATGCATTGCAAGACTGAATGATCAGAACTGTTGGGCTCTTATCAAAGTTCTAAATGTATTTATTTTGTTTACGATTATTCAATAATCAACAAAATTTATTCATTTTACCATTTTAGAAATAAACAAACTATGTGCTTTATAGATGCAGCTAAATATAACACAAGGTTTTCATCCAAAAGAATTGTATTTTTCTACAAAAATTCTGCTTATTTCTCTGAAAAGCTGCAATTTCTCAATCTACTTTCTTCAGTCTGAAACTGCTAAACGTTCTCCCAGTTTCAGTATTCTTTAATCTAATAGTTCACTTTCTGTGTACTCGGTCTAGATAGAAGGTAAAGACAGAGAATTACATGAGAGATATTTTCAAATGCAAACTGAGGAATCTATCAAGGAAAGAAAAAGGCAAATATTTCAAGCAGAATAATTTGGCAAAAGTGAGTTTAAACAGCTCTTGGGCTTGCATGTCCCATACTTATCTCTGTCTTTCCCTATTATCAACAAAGAAGGTCACTCCACAAAGGACCTCTGAATTCATAGAGATTGTTAAACTATCTCAATATTGGTATTGAAAGCTGTGACATTGAGAAGTCCTTCAAGTGCAATGTGGCTAGACGTTTTAAAGTGTGCATTTCCTCACATCTTGAAAGATTTTCATTTGTTCTGTTAAATGTTTGTGGAATTTCTGGATCTATACTGAAAATTTAGTTCAACACAACTGTCTTAGTTTTGGCCTGCTTTGTACTCATCATCCCCTTGTGTATGGCATTCCACATGACTGCTCTTGGATGCTACACTCTACATAACTAACAACACCAAAATTATTTAAACTTTTTGAGTGAAACTGAAAACCTTGAGGCTTACCTGGAATCAGTGCCATCTTATTCAAGGGCTAAATTGCTTCTTTCAAAATGCCATATTATCATTACATCTGCACTGATATAAAAAATCAATTTTTCTATCTTATTAAAACTTTTTAAAGATTTACTTATGAATTGGGCATGGGAAGGGTAGCATACATGCAATGACATGTGTATGAGATCTTGGAGGATTCAGGAATTGATTAATATCTTTCACCACACATCTGATGATCAAACAGGTTATCAAGTTTGCCTAAAACCACCTTTACCCATTGAGATAGTTTGATGGCTCCACTCTAATTTCTTATTATATAATTTGGGCGTACTTTCTTGTAGCTGTAGACTTATTCTTTACATGTTCTTCTCACCACTCCTGAATTGCTACTATTATGTTGAATTCCAGGGATTCACATATACCTTTTTTTTCTGATTCTTATGGTTCTCCTCTTCTTCACCTTTCCATACTTTTGACCAAGTCTGTGTTTAAGTCTAAAGGCTACCTAAAATTTTCTCTCATTGTTACATAAAGTGCCAACTTCTCTAGTTTCATAAATCATTTTATTTCTCACTGAAATGTTACTTGAACAACCTTTAAAATTCAATGTGTGGCTTAACAAAAAATATGCTTAAGCATTTATGGTACTTTTTAGTACACTCTAATCTGATTAAGAACTGTCATATAGTTCATCCTTGAATAACTAAAGTATTGATAATGACTTGTAAGTTTTTGGGAATCGTAAAAATAAGCTATATCACTGATTTTTTTAAAAATGAAACTAATTGTAAGAAATTAGCAAAATGACTTTCAATATAGAAGAAAAATGTAGAGCGGGAATAGGTGTAAAAACAGATAACTAAGAATGATAGTGATAAGATGTTTTGTGAAGTGAGAGTGAGGGAAACAAAAATATCATTTATATTTTAGAAGTCAGAAAATTGCAGCAATAAGAGGAAATTGAGACCCAATTAGTTTCCTTGCCAAGTAAGTAATTGTGCTAAATTCTAGGTAACCACTGGGTAAACTCCATGCCTGTCATACACAAAACTATGTTTTCTGTAATAATGCTTTCTTCTAGTTCACTTTCAAGACTCAAACACCTGGCATCCTGATGGAACCAAAATTAGAACACTGCCTTTTTAGAGACTTTGGAATATTTAATTCTATGCCAGCTTGTAGCCTTTGGTGGTAGAAGATAAAGCATAGTAAAGTGGTAGAGAGGAGGTGGTTACCCCTGTGTGTGTGTGCACGCGCATGCATGTGCGTGCATGTATGCAGACTACGTATAAAGAGTCAAGAAACTAAAATGGAATTTACTGATTGATTTGAACCATTATTTTTCAGGGATTTAATATATATATGGAACTGCCAAATAACAGGGCACTCTCTTGTTACCAAATTGAGCATCCAGTTCTAAGGGTGGGTTACATCTAAATGTTTACCAGCCAAAGGAGGAGAAGGAGGAAGAGGAGGAGGAGGAGAAAGAATGAGGAGGAGGAAGAGGAGGAGGAGGAAGAGGAGGAGGAGGAAGAGGAGGAGGAGGAGGAGGAAGAAGAATAAGAAGAAGGGGAGGAGGAGGAAGAGGAAGAGAAGAAAGAGGAAGAAGGGGAGGAGGAAGAGGAGGAGGAAGAGGAAGAAGAAGACAGGGAGGAAAAGGAGGAGGAAGAGGAAGAGAAGGAGGAAGAGAAAAAGAAGGAAGAGGAAAAAGAAGGGGAGAAGGAGGAGGAGGAAGAGGAGGAAGAAGAGGAGGAGGAAGAAACACAGATGTTCTTCTGTAGACCAAATTCCTCAGGCTGATCCCTAGTACTGCATCAGAACAGTCTCTCTTCCCTCCTTTCCACATCTTCTGTGTGTCCCACAGACTACCACATCTTACACACACATCACTTTATCCTTGGCCCCAACACAAGAACCCAACACAAGAAGACCACCCTTGATCAACCAGAGATCATTCCTGCTAAATAGGCCAGGTAGTCTGCCTGCAGACTTTCTCCACCCTCTCTGTTCCCCAGACCTAATCCATAGTCTTACATCTAGTGTTGCAGAAAAACACCATCTGCAGCCTCCCTTTATCCTGTCCATGTCTTCTATGGATCCCACAAAGCATCTCCTGTTGACCTTCCTCCCACCAATCATAGCTGTGTTCTAGCCTCAAACTCATGTGATACTCCTGCCCAGGATGTTCAATCCTTTCCCTAAGATCAGGTCGTCTGTCTGAAAACTTTCTCCAATCTCAGTTTCCCTGGACCCAAACCTCCAACTTCTTTCTAGCATTGCAATAGCTCACCAGCTATAAGACTTAACAGATACAAGAAAATTGAAGTAATTTCCTGTATCATGTAAGACTACTGTGGGTAAAAGCTGGATAGCAATATCAACAGGAACAACAGAAAACATACAAACTCATGGAAGCCAAATGACAGTTTAATGAATAAAACAATGGTTCAAGACTGAAATAAAAAAAATTAAAGACTTCGTAGAATTCAAGGAAAACAAATACAGAACAGATATAAACATATGGACACAATGAAAGACATTCTAAGAGAAAAGTTCATAGCAGTTACAGCCTACATAAAAAGTCAAAGAAATGTCATACCAGCAACTTGACAGAACATCTGACAGCTCTAAAATAAAAAGAAGTAAGCATACTCAAGAGGTAATAATGGCAAAATGGCAATGAACAATCAAAATGAAGGCTAAAATCAATAAAATAAAAGCAAAGAGACTGCAAAGAAATTAATGAAACAAAGAATTGGTTATCTGAGAAAATCAACAAGATAGGAAAACCCTTATATAAAGTAACTAAAAGAAAGAGAGAATATCCAAATTAACAAAATCAGAAACAAAAAGAGGGATATAACAAAAGGCATCAAGTCAATTCAAATTTATTTTTTGAAGCCACATTTACTCTAAAATACAAACCATATAAATACTCAACAAAGAAGAGAATTATAAATCAATTATCCTTATGAATGGGGATATAAAAATACTCAATAAAAATACTTTCAAGCTGAATCCAAGAACATATAAAAAAGATCACCCATTGTGATCAAGTAGACTTCATTCCAGAGCTGCAGGGGTGAATCAATATACAAAAATAAGTAAATGCAACTCACCATAAGTTAACTGAAAGAATAAAAGAACCATAGGACTGTCTCACTAGATACAGAAGAGGCCTTTGCACTTCATAATAGAAGTCCTGGAGAGATTAGGGATACAAGGGACATATCTTAACACAATAAACCAATTTATGGCAAGCCTATAACCAACATCAAATTAAATTTCAAGAAACTCAAAGTAATTCCACTAAACTCAGGAAAATACAGTGTCCATTCTCATTATATCTACCTAATATAGCACTTGGAATTTTAGCTAAAGCAATAAACACCTTAAAAAGATCATAGAGATACACATTAGAAAGGAAAATGTCAAAGTATTGCTATTTGTAGATGATGTCACAATATACATAAGTGACACTAAAAATTCTACTATTGAACTCCTGCAGCTGAGAAACTCTTTTAGCAAAGGGGGAAGATACACAAATCACTCACACAAATCAGTTACCCTCTTATATATACAAACTACAAACAGACTGAGAAAGAAATCAGGGAAACAACACCTTTCACAATATTCTCAAACAATATAAAATATCTTGGGGTAACTTTGTCCAAACAAATGAAATACGTGTATGATTAAAAACTCCAAGTCTTTAAAGAAAGAAATCGAAGAAAATATTAAAAGATGGAAAGATCTCACATGCTCATAGATCAGTAGGTTTCACATAATAAGAATGGCTATCCTATCAAAAGCAATGATTTAATGCAATCTCCATCAACTTTCCAACACAATTCTTTACAGACCTTGAAGGGCCAAATCTCAACCTTATGTGGAAAAGAAAAAAACCTCAGGATAGCTGAATCAAGCCTGAACAATAAAAGAACTTCTGGAAGTATCATCATTCATGATTTCAGGCTGCACTACAGAACTATAATTAATAAAATGCAAGGTATTGGCATAAAAATAAACACATTGATCAATTGAATTTGATTGAAGACCTGGACATAAATTTATACACCTATGTACACATAATTTATGATAAAGAAACTAAAAATACACACTGGAAAAAGACAGCATATTCTACAAATGGTGCTGGTCAAACTGGATTTCAGCATGTAGAAGAATGCAAACAGACTCATACTTGTCACCCTGTACAATTCTCCAGGCCACATAGTTCAAAGACTTCATCACAAAATCAAATACACTGAACCTGATTAAGTAGAGAAAGTGGGAAATAGTTATAGATGTGATGTACTATTATAGAATACAACTGTATGAACATCCATAGAACAAGCACTAAGATCAAAAATTAAATATGGAAACTCATGAAACTGTAAAGCTTCTGTAAGACAAATGAACCTGCCAACTAGGACAAAGAAGCAGCTTACACAATAGGAAATGTTTTTTGTTTGTTTGTTTGGTTGGTTTTTGGTTTTGTTTTTTACCAAGTTCACATCCAATAGAAATCTAATATCTAAAATATATAAAGAACTCAAGAAACTAGATGTTTAAAAAAACAAATGATCCAATTAAAGAATGAGGTATAGATCTTCACAGCAAATTCTCAATAGAGGAATGTCAAATCATTTAAAATACCTAAAGAAATGTTCAGCATCCTTAGCCATCAAGGAAATGCAAATCAAAACTACTTTCAGCTTTCATTTTACACTTTTCAGAATGGCTAAGATCAATAGCAATTTATGTAAGAAGGATGTAGAACAAGGGAAACACTTCTTCAGTGCTGGTGGGAGTGCAAATTTGTATAGTCACTATGAAAATCAATATGGTGATTCCTTGGAAAATTGAGAAATGATCTACCTCAAGACCCAGCTATACCACTCTCTGGCACATACACAAGGTTCATCGTACCACAAGGAAACTTGCTCAACTATATTATGAATATGGCATTATTCATAATAGTCAGAAACTAGAAACTACCTACAGCTTCCTCCACAAAAGAATGGATGGACAAAATGTGGTACATTTACACAATGGAGTATTAGACACTGTTAAAAAAGAAAAAGAACATCAGGAAATTTGCAAGCAAACGGATGGAACTATAAAAAAAAATCATCCTCAGTAAAATAAGCCACACACATAAAGACAAATATGATATACATTTGGCTGTAAGTGGGTATTAGCTCTGAAGTAAGTGATAATGAAGCTACAATCTGTAGACTCAGAGAAGTTAGGTAAAGAAAAAGGATGTATGGGGACACATGAATCTCTCCGCAAAGGGAAATAGAGTAGATTTTGTGTGTAGACTGTGGATGGCAGAGGATGGGAGTGGGAAGAACCAGACTGGGGCAGGGAAATGTAGGAAGAGAGTACAGGGAAAGGCGGCTGAAATTGGAGAGCAATAAGGAGCGGAGGAAACTTCCTGCAGTGGAAACTTTGTGGAATCTATGAGGGTAGCCCTAGTCAGGACTCCCAGTAATGGGTGAAATGGAGTCTGAATTGGCCATCTTTTGTAGCCCGGCACAACTTCCAGAGGTGGGACTGAGTTACTTTACTTTGAGTTGTTGATGAAGGGGGTCCCTTGGAGATAACTAAACCACGTAGGCCGATGCAAGGACCGAAGGTTGCTCTCAGAAAATGGACTAGGAGGTGGCGTTGCCAAGGACAACATCCACACAGTTCACTCAATGTCTAAAGGTCAAGTGGGTATGGATACGGACTCTTCACTTTTAAGTTCTAGTCTCCGGCATAGATAAGAAGAGTCTCTGCAGGCTATGAAAAGAGAAACCTAGACAAGAATCCAGCTACAAAACCCACTTCCTACAGTCTGTTCTGCCTCAAGATATGCTGGACAATGATGACACAGAACTTGTGAGAGTGGCCAATCAGTGTTTAATTTAACTTAATATCCTTGCCACAAGAGGTAGTCCATGTCCTTACCCTGCCTGGATGACCAGGAACTGGAGATTAGTTAGCCCAAGCCTAGAGTAGAACCAAAACATGACTGGAAAACAAACAAAACACAACAATGAAAGAATTCCCAACGACATTCTGCTACACTCACAGATTCATGCCTTGTCCACTTATCATCAGAGAGGCTTCTTCTAGCAACAGATGGAAATGGGCACAGAGACCCATAGCCAGACATTATACACAGAGAGACAAGAGTCTAAATTGAAGGTCTCCGCTGGGTCCCTCCCCTTGGAGACCATAGACCCCTTGAAAGAGAGAAAGGAAAGATTGTAGGAGTCAGAGGGAGTAGAGGACCCCAGGAGAACATGACCTCCTGAATCAACTTTGTAGGGCTCACACGGGCTCATAAAATGGAAATAGCAGGGTTGGTGTTTGCACAGTTTACACCACTGCATATATGTTGTGGCTGTTAGTTTGGTGTTTTTGTGCGACTTCTAACTGTGGGAGCAGAACTGAGAGGAATGGAAGAAGAGAAAACTATAGTTAGGATGTGCTGTATGAGAGAAAAGTCTATTCTCAAAACAAACAAACGAACGAACAAAATGGTGAGAAAAGATAGAAGCTAAGAGTACCAAGAAACCTGTGAATGTTTTTTAATTTTCTCTCCTTACTTGTTGACTGGAATACAGGCCTAATTTATGTTTTCATACTCTACATCTTAGCTGAGAGCATACAGTGTAACTCAAAATAAATTTTATTGCAAAGAGATCCTAGCTCAGGAAAAAAGAGTCGGCCAGAGGAGGAGAGGGCTAAGTAATAATGAAGTAGAATGTTACATGTGCATCAAAATGTTCTTCTGAAACTCGTTCCTTTGCAAATTGACCTAAAAATTAGTAAGCAAGGGAGAAAAAAAAGAATACCAGTTCAAAGGTTCGCTGCATGTATCTGTTCAATAGACTCATGTAACCCAAGACTTTGAATCATCTTTAATGAAACAATGAAGGTTTGACTATCTCATGTGCCATGTGTAGAATGAAGTGTGCATCAAAGTACTGGAAACATTGTCGAGTGAGGCATCTCAGAAACTTCCAAAATTATGCATGCAACTCATATGTGAAGGGTTAGGGATAAGTGTCATCTCCCTTCTTCAATACTGCTAAGTGACATCTTTTCTCAATGAAGAAATAAATATTTCTTTGAAAGGGAAAATAGGAGAGATCTGACAGCTATTCATTAGTTGCAATTTAAGTGTAATATTAAAATCGAGAGCATATGCAATTTTGCTATACAAATGGGACCTTATCTTAAGGGAATGGGTACACTGTACCCAGTGTTCTGGTTTCCTTGAATTCTGTTTTGATAGCATTTTAAATATGTGGTCAATAATAGAAGAAATGGTTGTCACAAACTGTGTTCAATAGCTATAGGCCATTAAAATTCTCTTGATAAAATCCTCCTTTGGTGTACAAGGTAATACATTTGTCAGACTGACGGATATAGATATAATTTATAGATTTCCAAGGGAGCCAAAAAGGAATATGTATAAATATAGATCTCTGCAGGAAGAAGGTGACACAGGAACCAGTGGGCAGATATATTTCCAATATATGCTTATAGCATTCTCATATCTGCCGTGCCACATTTAACTTGACAAAGGATTTCAGCTTTTAGGATTTATGGTTCTTATTGACTTCTAAAATTAACGTCAACTTGGAAGAGGCAAAGGCACAATAAGCAGCATCTGTACCACAAAGCTTGGTGGATGGAAAACTTTAAACAACTGTGAGACTAGAGACCCTTTAAATAGATAAATTAAGATATCCACTCACTCAGAGACATTCCTACTAATTTTAAGGCTGATTAATCTACAGGTCTGTTTTAGCTCAGCCACTACTCAAGAGAGGAAATATTTCAAATGTGTCATTGGTCCAAGTTTATTTTATTATTTGATAATTGATAAGATGTAAGTGGGTAATTACAGATGTCCAGGACAGTAATTCTTTTTCTTTTTTTTTTTCTTTCTAACCTCAGTTGGGTGCAAGAGTCTTGGAAACAATCAGGACATATTTGTATACTAAAGCACCTTGCAGAGGAGGAATTCTGACTTACTGAAGTAAAACAATTTTTCAAACTAATTCTTTCATAGTTATTTAAAAGGTACCATGAAAG